>NC_074678.1:26674108-26801608 GCF_029448725.1 Salvelinus fontinalis | reverse complement strand
ATTTGCAACCAAGCTTTAACTTCCTGACTGATGTCTTGAGACGTTGCTTCAATATATCCACATAATTTTCCTCCCTCATGATGCCATCTATTTTGTGAAGTGCACCAGGCCCTCCTCCCGCAAACCATACCACCCCTCCCCCAATTGGAGTAAACTAATAACCATAACACTTAGACTTCTACCTTCAGTTTATACATACTATACAAATTTTTATATTTTGTTTGTTTTTAGTCCACACACACACACACACACACACACACACACACACACACACACACACACACACACACACACACACACACACACACACACACACACAATATACATTGTATACATTGTACAGCAGCAGCTTGACCACAGGCGTTTCTGTTGTCTTGCCCCTGTGGACATGAAGGTTGGAGGTGGAACTATCAGAGGGGAACAGTATTAATTAATTATTTACTCATTTTCACTTCTCTCTAATTAAACTGCCCCATCCTCCCTCCTGGCCATTGGCCCCTGTTTTTCCTCTGAGACATTACCATAGTTTAGCCTCAGCAAATGCAGAATTACTTTACCACACATGAATTTGATGTGACTCTCTGAGAGCCCCTCTGGTCCTAAATCTATTGCTCTAAATCTGAGGTGGGGAAGATTATTACCTGTTGTTGGTTTAGGATTTACACTTGACTCCGGCCAGAAGATGGAATTGTAATGAAGCAACCAGACTGACTAGTGGTTGATTGAAGTAGGCATACTAGAGGCAAACTGGTGTTCTAAGTGTCCTGCCTCTTCAAATGGTCCTTGTGCACTCCGTGTAGGTGATAAGCTTAAGAGCATAGTGTACAGCAGAGCTAACTTCAGGTTGTGTAGCCCTGAGGCAGGAAGGCCAACAACACATGTTAACACTGTACTGTAGCCACACTGTGAAGAAGCCCTGAAGCTCTGCAGAGAGTTGTCAGGGGACAGAGGGATATACCTGGATGGGGGAAACAAGTGAGAACATGCAATCATATCCCTAGAGATAACTTCCATTATGTTAGATAGAAAAAACTTCCTTTATGTTAACATTTCCGCTGAAGACAAAGTAAGAACTTATGTGTTGGCCTCTTTATTATAATTTTTATATGATCAATTCTACATAGTTGATCTTTCAAATCATTGCCGTGCTAGATTAGCTTTTATCTTGTAAATGTGTATGCAACCTTTACCATGTATTGTTTTCTTCCAATCAGCTTTTAGGACATGTCTCACAGGGCACCAAAAATAGACCAATCACATTTTATGGGTCATGACCTTGTTTTGAACCTCGTTCTGATATGTCTTCATTTCTTATCCTTTTTTAAACTTTTGGATTATGTGTGTATTGTTATTGTATTGCTAGATATTGCTGCATTGTTGGAGCTAGAATCATAAGCATTTCGCTGCACCCACGATAATATCTGCAAAACTGTGTACGCAACCAATAAACGTTTAATTGATTTTTAACTTCATAAGAAGGAATATTCACCAGTTGGTCTTTCATTGATTTGTCAAGTTTAAATTCATTTAAGTGAAATTTAGAAATACAGTACCACATATTTTTCAGATAATATCCACAGCACAACACAATATTATCAAAATACCCAGATACAAAATTATAGCAAACACTCAAACTAGCATCTTAAGCATTTTACCTTATGCATCTCTGTGACATTGGTCCCAAAGTAAGTCTAATGTCTGTGAGTAGAGGCATTCGTTTGTAATGTTTTGGTGTTGCCCTAGTGAGTACATGGGCGGGGGGTGAGTGTCATTAAGCTATCATTAAAATGCCATCATCATTAAGTGAGGATTGTCAAATCCCCAGGTCTGGTTATATTGCATCATATGTGCATCAAAACACAATAAAAGTCCATTAAAAAACAATGCATTTTAACTGTCCCAAAAGAGCCACAGAATGTGAGAGTCACCACTGAGGTGTTTAAGTACCTAGTTTAGCTTTAACTTAAAGGACCCTTGTTTCTGGATGTGGTGTATATACTGCGCTAATACTAAGTATTAGACAGGAAAATGACTTTGTAACAATTTGAACCTAAACGAAAAAGAGCAACCACTAAAACTATTTTGTACTTATAATGATAGCATTTTCTTTAAGCTGCCCAACACCCCCGTATTTGTAGCAGTCCATCTGCTGTTCTTTTTAGCTATCATTCCAGCTCTTTGCTGATTTGTTTTGGGTTCAATTGAGATCATTCAGTATACTTTTTAATAACTGTAATGTAATATTATGAAAGATGTGATGAATAACTAGATCTAAAGACACTTACAACATTGGCTGAATAATAAAGGTTTTACATTTGCTTTATGAGTAGTGCATGATCCTAGGGTGGCAACACATAATCTCTAAGGGATTTCAATGGGGCTTTCTCTATTCTGATTGTTTTATACTGTTCAATAAATCTTTAACCAAAAATATTTTCTGCAATCAATTGAGGTAATTTCCACACTGCCATGTAGGGCTGCACAATATGGGCAAACAATATAAGCCTAATTTTAAACCAAATATGTGACTGACCGGCTCAAATCTGTCTTTTGTAGCAAAATTGGAAATTTTGTTTTTTACATTGGATAAAAGTTGAGACTCAGAGCTACAAAATGGTATATTATATACTACAGTTGAGGAACAATGGGAAAGTAATTTTGCTTTGAATGTTTTGGTACTACTACTGGCGAGCCCTTCTTTGTCTACACCCATTCAGCATCATTCACACCCTCTTAAGCTTTAGCCCCACCCATCTCTTTAACGGGCAAATTAATTAATTGTGAAATTAACGGGCAAATTGTGAGTGAGCCCACTCCCTTGGCTGAGAAGCAACCCCACACATGAATGGTCTCAGGATGCTTTACTGTTGGCATGACACGGGACTGATGGTAGTGCTCACCTTGTCTTCTCCGGACAAGCTTTTTTCCGGATGCCCCAAAAAAACGGAAAGGGGATTCATCAGAGAAAATGACTTTACCCCAGTCCTCAGCAGTCCGATCCCTGTACCTTTTGCAGATTATCAGTCTGTCCCTAATGTTTTTCCTGGAGAGAAGTGGCTTCTTTGCTGCCCTTCTTGACACCAGGCCATCCTCCAAAAGTCTTCGCCTCACTGTGCATGCAGATGCATTCACACCTGCCTGCTGCCATTCCTGAGCAAGCTCTGTACTGGTGGTGCCCTGATCCCGCAGCTGAATCAACTTTAGGAGACGGTCCTGGCGCTTGCTGGACTTTCTTGGGCGCCCTGAAACCTTCTTCACAACAATTGAACCGCTCTCCTTGAAGTTCTGATGATCCGATAAATGGTTGATTTAGGTGCAATCTTACTAGCAGCAATATCCTTGCCTGTGAAGCCCTTTTTGTGCAAAGCAATGATGACGGCACGTGTTTCCTTGCAGGTAACCATGGTTGACAGAGGAAGAACAATGATTCCAAGCACCACCCTCCTTTTGAAGCTTCCAGTCTGTTATTCGAACTCCATCAGCATGACAGAGTGATCTCCAGCCTTGTCCTCGTCAACACTCACACCTGTGTTAACGAGAGAATCACTGACATGATGTCAGCTGGTCCTTTTGTGGCAGGGCTGAAATGCAGTGGAAATGTTTTGGGGGATTCAGTTCATTTGCATGGCAAAGAGGGACTTTGCAATTAATTGCAATTCATCTGATCACTCTTCATATCATTCTGGAGTGTATGCAAATTGCCATCATACAAACTGAGGCAGCAGACTTTGTGAAAATTAATATTTGTGTCATTCTCAAAACGTTTGGCCACGACTGTAATTGCAGGACAACGACTGTAATTCTGTTCAACAGAAATTCTACTCTCAGCCCCCTGACAAATGTGTAGAATTGCAGGAAACGAACTTTAAAACAGCAAAATGTTGTCTCTGTTACCAAAAGGAGGGGCCTCTAACGCCCACTGCCCCCCCGCCCCCCTTCTGAGACATTTAAATGCATTTTTTCTCCTTCTCTCCGCTTTGATCAGTCATGGGGCTCTGATGTATTCCGCCCATTTCTTTACAGGGACTGCTAGGACCTCATTCTGCCTTCATCACAGTGAATGGCCAGTAAGTGGGTTTTTTAAAGTGTGTACTTGTTTGGCATGTGGCTAATGAGCCTGTGTGTTTCTTGTGCGCTGGGCTGGCTTTCCACTTTAGAGACACACAGGTACTGAGGCAAGGGCCAATGTTAAATCCTTTTCCCTGTCGTCTACATTTTCACGTGTTCTCTTATTTTCATAAGGCTAATGAACACATTAACAGATGTACATCTTTAAATTGTCAAAATGCTCATTGACAACATCTGTCTGAATTTTGGGCAATGTACTTATTTCATCACATTTTAATGTTGCCACTTGCAAGGATTCTGAGACTATTAATTGACATTAAGGGCCCTGGCATTGTTGAGGCATCTTTCATGACTGTTTGGTTTATCGTAGAGGTTGTTGGCAGTATTGATCCTCGCTGGAGTAGTCCTTGCTTTAGTGAACATCTTTGGAGAGATGGTTATGTGGGTTTGACCTACACACTAGTCAACCTCATCTACAGCTTATTAATACTCTACTCTGTCTGACCATTGTCTCAATCCTGAAGTATGTTACTGCTGTGGTCTTTCTGTATGTTTTACAAATATATTCTGGTCTGTGTATGTTATCACTTAGATACATGGAGGGTCAGAATAGGACAACTGTACATGTAGACTTTTATGAGGAATACTTTTAGATTGAGCACAGTATTTCCTGTTGTATTCATGAAATGCTCAAGAGGTATTGAGACTGCATAGTATATTCGTGAGAAAGTGTATTGACAGAGACTGGAAAGAAAGAGAAGAAGCATATGACCGTGTCCAAAATGTGTTGCAGTAAGTAACAGATATCAACATACTAGGCTCATCCATACTGAGAAGGCCTCATCTGATGCGCAATTGCACACGTGGTTCTCGAAAGATGATTATCTTCCTAAGTAGTGTGTAGCAAATTCTACTAGATGAAAAGCCAAAATGAGTATAACATCAGGGCATTTGATGCATCCTACATTTTAGAAATTTGACATTGAAGGGTTCAGTGAAATGTGTGTAGGCTTCTACTAGAGTCTGTACATGGCACGATCATATACTGTACTAACAACGACCTGTATTAATTGGGTAATTATTAACTATGAACTTTAATAATCAACTAATAACCAAGCTGATGATGTCTTAAACACATATTTGTTTAATATTTTGTCCCAAGTTATTACTGTAGGGTTCAGACTAGAAAATGAAGGAGGAAAGTGTAATTAGAGACATGAGGGGTGGGGGAAAGATAGATGGCCGGTAAAATGTTTTTTTTCCCACTGAGATAAAATACCACTCATACATTCCTTCACTTGCTTCCCAAGATGATTATTTGAATGCTTCTTTCTGAAATGTATCTCTTCCAGACATTCCCAGACACCTGCAATCTTGTTTTCGCCTCTGTTCAACATCATTCATGCTTTTGCAGCACGCACATGCACTTGTTCTGTATTAACAAATCAAGTATCAATCTGGTAAGTCAGCTGAGGGGGGAGCTCTTTGGGCCTCACCTGATTTACAGTTTATAAAAAAAGTGTGATAGCTTACTGATTTGAGAATAATATGTTTCCGTATGCTGAAGTATGCTGTACTTCTGAATAAAGGCTTGCTGTCCTAAAGAAGACGTTCTCTTATAGTATTCTTTGAGTCCGTCTACTCCTCGACAAACAATAAAAAGTCTTATTTTCGCATACCTAAAAAACGGACTATTTAGAAGTACGGGTATTCGGACATGGCCTACGTCTTAGATGAGCCTCAAGCAGATGGGTTTCAGGAAGAGGGTTCTTAAGCATCCTATATTATGCAGTATTTGTAATGTGTCAAATATAAACATGGAAATCAAACTGTTGATAATAATGAATGAAGGATGCCCACCCCTCCATATCAAAGATACTGAACACATGAAAGACACTTTGTCTGAAAAGGTGAGCTGGACTAGAAAACAAATCTGAAAACCAAAGGCCACTGAACAATAAAAGAAGGATTGTGTTCATGCAAATTAATTCCAGACCTTTGGTACCTGCGTATTTTGAAATAATTCTGCTTAATTAGGCTTACAGTAGTAAAGCAAACCTCTTGGGAATAAAGAAAATGTCAAACATTGTAAACAAGTAGCAAACATTTTGTTGTGATTATAATCAGTGCAATAGATCACATTAGGTCTTAATTACATTAGATCTGAATAACCCAAAAGTTGAAACAACTCATGCACCTCTGCAATAGATCATTTGTAGTCTATCCCTAGAAGATCATAACGCAAAACCCAATACACAATGCAATTGCCTTGTGTGGTACAGTATTGTACAGTTTGATATTACATACTGTAGTATGGAATTTGGTTTACAGTCATGCAGTGCATATTATTATTTCATACAGTCCCTTGCAGTAGTTGTGACAGAGGGGTGAATGTAGCACCATTGGTATCAATAAAGCCACACGTCCACACC
Source organism: Salvelinus fontinalis (assembly GCF_029448725.1). Lineage (NCBI taxonomy): Eukaryota > Metazoa > Chordata > Actinopteri > Salmoniformes > Salmonidae > Salvelinus > Salvelinus fontinalis. The sequence goes on along the minus strand of NC_074678.1, from coordinate 26,795,108 downwards.
AGGAAGACCAGCCACTGTCAATAGCCACTTAGTATTGATTTCACATGTAATGAAGTGGAGATGCAGGCGGGCCTCACCAATAACCAACCAAACTATCCAAGCGTTTTACAGATGAGGCATGGCTACACATACAGAGCTCCTGGTATAATTATTATATAGAAGTCCTAGAGCCCATTCCAGAAGAAATCATCACATAATGTCTATGTTTATTTAATTTATTTGCCACATAACTGCATTTCGTATGATTTTTGTACAGCGGAATTGGACATACGGTATGTAATGCAATATGTAATCCATTCAATTATTCTGCACAACCATGTACCACAATATCTCATGCCTTGGAAGTGCAAATGAGAAATCCACACACCAGCTTACCCAATACAGCTGTAGGTTCTGTTTCTCAGGGCTAGTACTGACAGCAGCTAGCCGACAGTGTATCAGGTATGGATGTGTCAGTGTGTTTGGTCTGCTTGTCTGCCTTGGGAAGTCATCCTGTTGTAAAGTAGAAATGTACCCAGTGATCTCAGCTCCATTCCCTCAGTCTCGTGGTTGGATCAATACAGCCACTCTGCTCTTGCTTGTGATATTGATGGAGATCAGAGGGTGTGATGCACAACTGACATCCTCACAGGATTCAAAAGAGAATGGATTGACTGCCCGATGTAAGGGCCATGTGGGGTTTGTTGGAGGCACAGTTAACAATGTGTACAGGTTGATCATGGGTTACAGAAGGTCTTCTGAAATGCAGAGCAAAATATTGATAGACTGCTAGTTAATTATGGATTGAAAAAGACAGAACACCTAAGTAATGTTGGTATGATGTTTAATGAATATTATTTCAATTTTGAGCAAAGCACAAAAGTATTGTCTAAATTGGCTAGCCGCTAGTTACATTTTTTTTTTTTTTTTTTTACCGTTATTTTACCAGGTAAGTTGACTGAGAACACGTTCTCATTTGCAGCAACGACCTGGGGAATAGTTACAGGGGAGAGGAGGGGGATGAATGAGCCAATTGTAAACTGGGGATTATTAGGTGACCATGATGGTTTGAGGGCCAGATTGGGAATTTAGCCAGGACACCGGGGTTAACACCCCTACTCTTACGATAAGTGCCATGGGATCTTTAATGACCTCAGAGAGTCAGGACACCCGTTTAACGTCCCATCCGAAAGACGGCACCCTACACAGGGCAGTGTCCCCAATCACTGCCCTGGGGCATTGGGATATTTTTTAGACCAGAGGAAAGAGTGCCTCCTACTGGCCCTCCAACACCACTTCCAGCAGCATCTGGTATCCCATCCAGGGCCTGACCAGGACCAACCCTGCTTAGCTTCAGAAGCAAGCCAGTAGTGGTATGCAGGGTGGTATGCATGATCTACTGAAAGTTCTTTATCCTCTTTACAACCCTGTGTTGATGAAACGCTAAGAATGAGTATGCACTAACATTCCTAACACACCTTTCTTATCTCCTTTTACAGTTGAGTCATTTAGCAGACACTCTTATCCAGAGTGACTTACAGGAGCAATTAGGGTTAAGTGCCTTGCTCAAGGGCACATGGACAGATTTTTCACATAATCGGCTTGGGGATTCGAGCATACGAACTTTCGGTTACTGGTCCAATGCACTTAGCCACTGGGCTACCTCCCACCCCATTCTCTTCTTTTATCTTATCTTTCTGTGTACACAACTTTCTGTCTAAATATTTGATACTATTCACTCTTTAAAACTAGAGTACCTTTCTCCAGAAAACGCTGCTGAAAAAAAGCCAAAGGAAAACTAAATGGCTTCTCTCAAAGCTAAAAGATTAGTGCAACATGGATCCCGTAACCGTTGCATGCGGTGCACGTCTCAACATGGCAGGAAGAGAGATACTGTATATATTTTTCACCTGGACCATTCATCATTCCTATTGGTGAGATTGCTTCAAGACCAGTGTGAGAGCCAAAGCCCAAATGAGATAATAAACGATTGCTATAAGAGGGAAGAGAGAAGCCTGGTCTCACCGTACGTTTCCTTACTGCAGGCTGGCTTGGGGCGTGCCACAGTTGACTTACTTCCTTGCCACAGTCACCAGGGGCATGCTGCTTGCCCTCAAGGAAACTTACAGCACTCTGTGTAAAAGGAAGGCCAAGAAGGTCCTCAAGGACCTCAGCCAACTTAGTCACAGTCTTTTCACTCTGCTACCATCTAGCAGAAAAAGACAGAACAGGTGCATCAAAGCCGGGACCGAAAGACTGAAAAAGAGCTGCTATCTCCAGGCCATCAAATTGTTGAACAGCCATCACGCCATTCCCTGTAGCAAGTGAGAGTAGTAAGTAGTACTTCTGTAGTAAGAAACAAAGATAGACTCACACACACACAGCTCATACACATGCAGACTCAGTACACACATATACACACACACACACATGCATATGGCCATACTCACAAACATACACAGACACACACACATAAACACATACAGCAATGCTGCAACACGTCTACATTAATGTGGATGCTACCATGAATACGGGTAGTCCTGAATTGATCGTGAATTATGATGAGTGAGAAAATTACAGACGCACAAATATCATACACCCCAAAAATGCTAACCTCCCCTGTTATTGTAATGGTGAGATGTTCGCATCTTGGGGGTATAATATTTCTCACTCCTCATTATTTACAATAAAAGTGACTCCAAAATAATCTGAAACACAACCAAAACAAACAGTAAATGCAAGCAACAAGTGTGTGGAGTCACAAGGTTGATGTAAGACCGCTTGACTTTTTTCACATTTTGTTACTTTACAGCCTTATTCTTAAATTGATTAAATCGTTTTTTCCCTTATCAATCTACACAATACCTCATAATGACAAAGCAAAAAGAGTTGATTTTTTTCTCACAAAAAAATGAAAAATTAAACATCACATTTACGTAAGTATTCAGACACTTTACTCAGTACTTTGTTGAAGCACCTTTGGCAGCGATTACAGCCTTGAGTATTCTTGAGTATGACGCTACAAGCTTGGCACACCTGTATTTGGGGAGTTTCTCCTACTCTTCTCTGCAGATCCTCCCATCTCCACAGAGGAACTCTGGAGCTCTGTCAGGGTGACCATCAGGTTCTTGGTTACCTCCCTGAGCAATTAAAACATTAATTTAATACATTTTAGAATAAGGCTGTAATGTAACAAAACGTAGAAAAAGTCAACACTTTCCGAATGCACTGTAAGTGAATTTGTCCCAATACTTTTGGTCCCCTAAAATGTGGGGACTATGTACAAAAAGTGCTGTATATACTTTTTGCTGTTCAAAACGGTTCACCCAATATGGATGAAAATACCCTCAAATTAAAGCTGACCGTCTGCACTGATAGTACTTTTAACAGTTCAAATCGAAAGTGGGTGAGTACAGATCCAAAACAACAAATGATGTGTCACTGTCCCAATACTTTTGTAGCTCACTGTATATACTGTAAAGACATTACAGTATATATGTCACGACTTCCGCTGAAGTTGGTCTCTCTCCTTGTTCGGGCGGCGTTTGGTGATCGAAGTCACCGACCATTCTCTAGCCATCGCTGATCCTCTTTTCATTTTCCTTTGGTTTTGTCTTGTCTTCCATCACACCTGGTTCCAATCCCATCAATTACATGTTGTGTATTTAACCCTCTGTTCCCCCTCATGTCCTTGTCGGTGATTGTTTGTTTTAAGTGCTTGTGCACGTCTGTCCTGGTTTGCTTTGGGTTATGTACCCATTTATTTTATTATTCTGTTTTCCGGTGGGTTTTGTTAGTAAACTGCACCGTCGGAAACATAGTTAATTCTCTCCTGTGTCTGACTTCTCTGCCGCAAGTTCACACCCCTTACAATATACATCTTTTATACTGTTTTTCACACTGTGTATTCATATACTGTATTCGTTATATAGCTCATTGTAATATATCTACTACTGTATATTATATTTTTGTTACACTGTTTATACACACCGTATAATTCATATACTTGATTCTTATTTATATACTGGATTCTTGACATAGCTAATATATCTACTGCTCTACATATCATTCTCACTATATATTTTTTTGTTTATAGACACATAGATTGCATTTGGATAATGATTGATTTGGATTGATTATTATTTGTGAACTTCTTTGACATTTGTACTGCAGTCTTAGAGCTAGTAACACACGCAATTCCCTGCACCCTCTATAACATCTGCTAACCTGTGTACATGTACCAATGAACTTGATTTGATTTTATATTTGATTTTATAGTGAGTCCAAACATTTCTATTGAGCTCAGCCATGGCCTCAGAGAGCCAAAAATCTAATTATCATATTTAATGATAGATAATGAATCTTGTTCTCAAGTGCCCATAAGTCACTCTTCCTGACCAAATAGGATATGTCAGTGTTAAGGGCCCAAATAGACTCAAATCACCATTTGTTAATATTCACATTCAGATGTTAAAGTTGTAATTAGCAAGAATAATCACTTCACACTGCAGGTAACCTTGAAGTCTGTCCTGCTGTGAACAATTTCCATTGAGAGACCAACTCATTATCTAGCATTGTGACCGTCAATGAGTCAACTCTTCAGAGATAATGCAGAGGGAGCCATTTTAATTCCATTCAGATAAATGTTCAAATAATTATATTTTGTTTGAGAGAAAAATTATGGATTGAAAACACAATCGGCAGGAATAGTGTGGTGTTGAAGAGGCCAGTTTGCTACATTGTTATTCGAGTATGACTGTTGCTGTCACCCCAGCCGGGCGCCGGCAGTGGAAAATGTAACCCTGCAAAATAAATGTGTTACTAAAGCAGGATTAGGCTCACAGTTTGCCTGTTTTAATGAGGCTGAATCAATGGAGCATTTCGCCCATCTAAATCCCCATTGGTTTGCAGAAACCATTACTTCCAACTTAAAATCCACCAGCCTATTAGCGGGTCGCCTGCAAGCCCCAATCAGAGGTAGAGAGAGAGAGAGAGAGATCTTCAGCTACCCTCACTGTCCTTCTCTCCTCTCCTTCACTTTCCATTTGGAGCCTCAGTTGCCTGCCTTCCCGCCACACTCTCCTGTCCTGCTTTAAAGCTAATTTTACCATTGGGTGGAGAGAAGTGGAGAGAAGATTTGGCAGTTTTAAAGCTGATTCTCTGTAAATTCTACACATTTTGCCATTTGGCTGAGACAAAATGTTTCAGTTTTAAAGCTAATTTCCTTCAATTATACACATTTATCCATGGCTTGTGCCATGTTATGTTATTGGAGTGACTCAAACATTATAAAACAAATCGATAGGGCCCACGCCATGACAAAAATAGTCTTAAATGCATAATTATTTGAATTTTAGATTCTCATGGAATCTAAACATAAAACTAAACATTTTTGTGTTTTTTTGACTGGTGGTGATCTAACATAATCATATGTTGTGCTTTCGCTGTAAAGCATTTTTTAAATCGGACACGATGGGTAGATTAACAAGATGTTTATCTTCTATTTGCTGTATTGGACTTGCTAATGTGTGAAAGTTACATATTTCCCAAAAATATTTTTGAATTTCCCGTGCTGCCTTTTCAGCGGACTGTTGTTGAGGGGTTCCGCTAGCGGAACGCATGTCCTAGACAGGTTAACCTGTTTGGGCTGCAGGGGCAGTATTGAGTAGCCGGATAAAAGGTGCCCATTTCAAATGGCCTCGTACTCAATTCTTGCTCGTACAATATGCATATTATTATTACCATTGGATAGAAAACACTCTCTAGTTTCTAAAACCGTTTGAATTATATCTGTGAGTAAAACAGAACTCCTTTTGCAGCAAACTTCCTGACAGGAAGTGGAAAATCTGAAATCGATGCACTCTTCTAGGGCATGCCTATTAAAGTCCTTGATATTTATTCATTTAGATGGACTTCATACGTCTTCCACTAGATGTCGACAGGCAGTGAGAGAAGAAATTGAGTGTGTAACTTGATCTGGGCTCGAATAAATGCTCTTTGTATGACGTGTCACCAGTTTCCTGTTTTCTGGAGAGCGCGTGAAGGGACCTGGATTTGCCTTCTGATAAGCTGTCGTTATGGACGACTAATATCTCCGGCTTTGATTTTATTTGATACATGTGACAATATCATCGTAAAGTATGTTTTTTCAATATAGTTTAATCAGATTATTGAAATTTTTTCGGGAGTTTTGCCGTGTTCCGTTCTCTGAGTTTGTTGACGATGGAGAGATTCGCGCCACTTGGCAAGTGTGCTTGCTAAATCGAGAGGGAAAAAGGCCGTTCTAAATCCAAACAACGATTGTTCTGGACAAAGGACCCCTTGTACAACATTCTGATGGAAGATCAGCAAAAGTAGGACCCGTTTTATGATGTTATTTCATATATCTGTCGTACATGTGAACTAGTCGTTTGCGGCCAGGTTTTGGGTACACTCTCGCCATAACGTAAACTGCATATCGTAATGAAGTTATTTTTAGAATTCTAACACGGCGATTGCATTAAGAACTAGTGTATCTATCATTTCCTATAAAACATGTATTTTTTAGTTATGTTATGAATAGTTATTTGGTCAGAATATGTGTGTCAGAAAAAGTGTCCGAAAAATATCCGGACGTTGTGGGAAAAAAGATGCTACGTTAGCACAATGTATAACCACTGATTTCAGCTCTAAATATGCACATTTTCGAACAAAACATAAGTGTATGTATAACCTGATGTTATAGGACTGTCATCTGATGAAGTTTATCAAGGTTAGTCAAAAATGATATATCTTTTGCTGGTTTGTTACGATCGCTAACTTTTGCTACTGGGGAATGGCTTGTGTTTCTGGCTATTGTGGTAAGCTAATATAACGCTATATTGTGTATTCGCTGTGAAACACTTAAGAAATCGGAAATATTGGCTGGATTCACAAGATGCTTGTCTTTAATTTGCTGTACACCATCGATTTTTCAGAAATGTTTTAGGTATTTGGGTATTTAGGTATTTGACGTTGGTGTCTGTAATTATTCTGGCTGCTTTCGGTGCAATTTCTGATTGTAGCTGCAATGTAAACTATGATTTATACCTGAAATATGCACATTTTTCGAACAAAACATAGATTTATTGAATAACATGTTATAAGACTGTCATCTGATGAAGTTGTTTGTTGGTTAGTTTGGTTGGTTCTTGGTTAGTTAGGTTGGCTTTGTGCATGCTACCTGTGCTGTGAAAAATGTCTGTCCTTTTTTGTATTTGGTGGTGAGCTAACATAAATATACGTGCTGTTTTCGCTGTAAAACATTTTAATAATCGGACATGTTGGCTGGATTCACAAGATGTGTACCTTTCATTTGCTGTATTGGACTTGTTAATGTGTGAAAGTTAAATATTTCTAAAAAAATATATTTTGAATTTCGCGCCCTGCACTTGAAGTGGCTGTTGTCATATTGTGCCTGGCTTCGGGCTTGCAGCTATAAGAAGTTAAACAAATCAAAACATATTTTATACTTGAGATTCTTCAAAGTAGCCACCCTTTGCCTTGATGACAGCTTTGCACACTGTTGGCATTCTCTCAACCAGCTTCATGATGTAGTCACTTTGAATGCATTACATTCAACAGGTGGGCCATGTTAAAAGTTAATTGAATGCGTTTGAGCCAATCAGTTGTGTTGTGACAAGGTAGGAGTGGTGTACAGAAGATTGCCCTATCTGGTAAAAGACCAAGTCCATATTATGACAAGGACAGCTCAAAAAAGCAAAGAGAATCGACAGTCCATCATTACTTTAAGACATGAAGGTCAGTCAATTCTGAACATTTCAAGAACTTTGAAAGTTTCTTCAAGTGCAGTCGCAAAAACCACCAAGCGCTATGAAGAAACTCGCTCTCATGAGGACCGCCACAGGAAAGGAAGACCCAGAGTTACCTCTGCTGCAGAGGATAAATGTCACCTGAGTTGGGGGTAGTTGACTTTGTTAGTGGCCTGTATAGCCCTCGTAAGCTTCACGTTCGTTTTTGTTGTTTCTTGTTTTTGTTGGCGACATTTAAAATAAAGTGAAATGTATGCTTACCACGCTGCACCTTGGTCCGGTCGTTTCCACCCTGACGACGATCGTGACAATACGTTCATTAGAGTTAATTGCAACTCATAAATTGCAGCCCAAATAGCTGCTTCACAGAATTCAAGTAACATACATCTCAACATCAATTGTTCAGAGGAGACTGCATGAATCAGGCCTTCATGGTCAAAATAATTGCTGCAAAGAAACCACTACTAAAGGACACCAATAATAAGAAGAGACTTGCTTGGGCCAAGAATCACGAGCAATGGACATTTGACGGGTGGAAATCTGTACTTTGGTCTGATGATTTATTTAGAATTCAAGGCACACTTAACCAGCATGGCTACTACAGCATTCTGCAGCGATACACCATTCCCATCTGGTTTGTGCTTAGTGGGGATAGCTTTTTTTCCCTTCACTATTGTCACGCCCTGACCTTAGATATCTCTGTTTTTCTTAATATTTTGGTTAGGTCAGGGTGTGACTAGGGTGGGTATGCTAGTTTGTATATCTAGGGTTTTGTATGTCTAGGGTTTTGTATGTCTATGGGGTTTGTATGTCTATGTTGGCCTGATATGGTTCCCAATCAGAGACAGCTGTTTATCGTTGTCTCTGATTGGGGATCATATTTAGGTAGCCAATTTCCTCATTTGTGTTGTGGGATCTTGTCTACGTATAGTTATCTTTGTGCCATCAGTAGCGTCACGTTTCGTTTGTGCTTTTGTTGTTTTTGTTTAAGTGAGTTTCTCTTTATTAAAATTATGGGGAACTCTATGCACGCTGCGCCTTGGTCTCATCTTTACGACAATCGTGACAACTATTATACTACAATGTAGAAAATAAGAAAAATAAAGAAAAATCCTTGAATGAGTAGGTGTGTCCAAACCTTTGACTGGTACTGTATATGCTTATTCATTTAAGTTTAAACGCCCCCAAAAAATCCAAACCCAATTTTATTTTTAAAGAATAAATAAATCGTAACAATATTTGTTTTATTACTTCGACTAAGGTGGTCAAAAAAACAACACTTAGGTGACCCGCCCACGACCTTTCCAACAGACTGACCTTGTTCGTGTAGGGGGAGGTTTATGAGTGTGAAGCTCATACAGCCAGAACAGATCTTAAGCCAGTGTTCCTGTGTTATTCATTGCAGTGGGGAGTTACAGGGAGGAGCGGCCCAACCTGACGTCTCTGCTGGTCCAGCCAATCTCTGCCTCCCTAGCCAAAAGGCTGCTCAACATCCAGTCTGTGGGACTGGGGAGTCCCTGTACCCCTCTGGCCATGCCTGCTGCCTCAGGTACAGTAGTCCCTCTCAGTCTCAACCCACTCTAAAAAGCATGTACTGCATGTACCTCCTACTCTAGCCCATTTCCAGTGCTATGAGGGGATGCCCCTAATGTTCCTAGTTGCATATCCTCAGAGAAACACTCAAGAGTCCCTGTATGGATGGACAGGAGGAGGATAAATGTGTCAGGTGCAGTAGGAGTTCTTCTCCCGGTCATTACATTAATCATCTATTATGATATAATGAGCCATTGAGCTCAAGAAGGAGACACAGCCAAGCTATTAGAAAACATTGGCCGGCCCTTCATTCCAATTGCAGGAGTAGCTAGGTATGTGGCGAGCAAATTCTGTTCTCTGATATACGTTCCGTGGAGGGAAGAGGGAATACACTGCAGAGTGGGTCGTTATGGCCCTGTGAATTACAGCGATCCTCAACGTGATCTCATAGTTACGCTCGTCTTGATAATATATATGTTCCAAGACCATTACAGTTGTCAATCAGCCTCACTCATGCTATAACCCTGGGATTTAGCTGAATCCATGAGTGGATGACTAGCGGAGTGCATTAAAGTGCCCAGCCACCTCAGAGGTTACATTTAAGGAATCTGGTCCATAAAAATGTAAAATCGTAAAAAAAATTGGTAAGTGTATCATTGGATTTAAATGTGAGGGTCTTCAGTGAAAGGTCATGGTTCATATTGCGAATATGCTTTTAATCTGAAAATATAGTTAAAATGTATATAGTGTCTGTCACGTTCCTGACCTGTTTTCTGTTATTTTTGTATGTGTTTAGTTGGTCAGGGCGTGAGTTGGGGTGGGCATTCTATGTTTTGTGTTTCTATGTTTAGGTGGTTTGTAATTAGCCTTATATGGTTCTCAATCAGAGAGAGGTGTTTGACTTTTCCTCTGATTGAGAACCATATAAAGGTTGGCTGTTCACACTGTTTGTTTGTTGGTGATTGTCTTCTGTGTCTGTGTCTGTGCACCACACGGGACTGTTTCGGTTTGTTCGTTCGTTAGTTGTAGTCTGTACCTGTTCGTGCGTTCTTCATGTTATATGTAAGTTCTCATGTTTTAGGTCAGTCTACGTCGTTTTGTTGTTTTGTAATTTTCCAAGTGTTTTTCGTGTTCGTCTTTAAATAAATTCATGATGTATTCACAACCCGCTGCATTTTGGTCCTCCGATCCTTCTCTCCTCTCCTCGTCCGAGGAGGAGGAAGAACTAGACACCCGTTACAGTGTCTAATTTCCATTCAACGTGGTGACCTCTTATCTCCTATAATGTACAGTACCTCTAATACAGTACCTCTAATTGGGGCTGTAGTGGAGCAGGTTGAGAGCTTCAAGTTCCTTGGTGTCCACATTACAACAAACTAGAATGGTCAAAACACACCAAGACAGTCGTGAAGAGGGCACGACAAAGCCTATTCCCCCTCAAGAAACTAAAAAGATTTGGCATGGGTCCTGAGATCCTCAGAAGGTTCTACAGCTGCAACATCGAGAGCATCCTGATTGGTTGCATCACTGACTGGTACGGCAATTGCTCGGCCTCTGACCGTAAGGCACTACAGAGGGTAGTGCGTACGGCCCAGTACATCACTGGGGCTAAGCTTCCTGCCATCCAGGACCTCTACACCAGGCGGTGTCAGTGGAAGACCCTAAAAATTGTCAAAGACCCCAGCATGGCAAGCGGTACCGGAGTGCCAAGTCTAGGACAAAAAGCTTCTCAACAGTTTTTACCCCCAAGCCATAAGACTCCTGAACAGGTAATCAAATGGCTACCCGGACTATTTGCATTGTGTGCAAATGGCAACCCCTCTTGTTACGCTGCTGCTACTCTCTGTTTATCATATATGCATAGTCACTTTAACCATATCTACATGTACATACTACATCAATCAGCCTGACTAACCGGTGTCTGTATGTAGCCTCGCTACTTTTATAGCCTCGCTACTGTATATAGCCTGTATTTTTACTGTTGTTTTATTACTTTACTTACCTATTGTTCACCTAATACCTTTTTTGCACTATTGGTTAGAGCCTGTAAGTAAGCATTTCACTGTAAGGTCTGCACCTGTTGTATTCGGTGCACGTGACAAATACACTTTGATTTGATTTGTATCACCTATGTTCCTTTTACTGTCACTCATCAAACGTCAACACGAGCCCTTGATTGGACGGCTCTTTGTCACTTCAGATGTTAATAGGCAATTAGACCTGTAATTGTTTACCTGGAATATCTCCCTAGTACAGCAGACTGTAAACGCCCTGCCAGGTTTACACCCATTAACAGAGAATAAAGAATCAACCATTCTCTTTGCAGTGTCATCGTGCTCTTCAACAGTCAGTTGAGGTGAAATTAGGTCAATATTTAAAAGGACATTTAGAGTAAAATGGAAGGGTGCTTTATAACCCCGTCACAGCAACCCCAGACCCTCTCCAGGAGGAGAAAGCAGTTGCATTATCTATTTTTTAATGGGGGGTATTAGGCTCTAATTCATGCTATTGACTGAAAATCCCCTCTTATATTTGCATCATCACCCAGGAGACCTAGTTAGCAAGTGCTGCAGTGCAGTTGTCTCTGGTTGATAGACAGTAGAGCTCCAACGACAAAATGAAGGAAAACTGACTTTAAGTCAAATCCCTTGCCAAAGTCATAATAAAGAAGGTAAACACTCATGCTATCGGGGTGATTATGAGGCATTTCTGCTGTTGTTTTGGATGACTCTACATTCTGCTCTTTTGAATCACCTCCAAATGCAGAAAGGCATCTGCCAAGGATTTCAGCAGACAGTCAGAAGTGAATGTGTGTGTCTGTGTCCGTGTGTCCGTACGTCTGTATGTTGTAGTATGTGCATGGATGGGTTTTGTAATCTTGTCAATTCACCCTTGATATCCAGTATATTAAAACACTAAATGTGGCAAATTATGGTGTGCATCGTCTCTGAGAGGACCCCCGTCCTGCTGTTGACAGTAAGGCATAGAGGAGCTGAAGGGGCTTTAAGAGGAGAGGTTTCTTTAGATGTCTGCCTGGCTGGGTGAGGCTGTCTGCACCAGTCACTTCCCATTTTTCCATGTGTCCAAACCCCCCTGATTAGTAACTGGAACAGCACCCTCCACGGCAGGCAGGCATCCCCCTGTCACGCTGCAGCCACGGACTCACCGAGCCGCACCGCCACACACTGACAATCAATGGGGCCAAAAATACCAGTGGCCACAACATGGTCGCTATCGATCCCTCAAAGAGAGGGTTGTCCCAGATGTGCACCTTTTCAGGGCCGCTTACAAGCCTCCCAAGCATGACCTCCTAATGCCAAGCCCTGAAACGGACTGCAGCAATGTTCCATTAGTTTGATCAAACAGGGGAGCACTGGTAATCTGTTCTCCATCGATTTTGGCTAAAGTACTGACCACTCCAGAGATTTCAAATCATTTGTTTCCATCTGTCTGCCTCCTCTTTTTTTAATTCCCATTCAATTAAGGCTCACTGTATTGCCTGGCCATTCTCTAATTGCATGCAGCTCTCCTCCATGGAAACAAGACATTAACTGTGAGGCCCTGAAAGGTTTAATGGTTCTACCTACCTGTGTCCAGGTGACGTCATGCCTCTTTCAGCGCTCTCCAGCCGCTCCGGAGTGGATAATGCAATGTTCACACCATTGAAGGGAGCAGCACACCACTCAATGCATTTGAAAGGGACTTATTCATTATTGTGTGTATTTTGTCCCACTGTAGATAGGACTGGCTGGGCGATTTCATCTTTCTTTTATTCACCATAAAGAATTTGATACCAAAAGAAGAAGCCCAGACGAATTGTGATTTCAGTGAATCACCACTCTCTGCCGCATACACCCGGCTCTCCCAGGCCCCAAACGAATGCCATAAGTGTAACAAATTTTCAGAGCAATTACAGCTCGGCTGCAAAAAAACTATTTGAAATAGCTTTATAGAAACACTCTGGGGCCTTTAATTACAAAGCTATTGATTGCTAGGTGCAGGTAGGCCAGTCCATATTGGTTTCACTCCTCTACTGATTAAGCTCTGTGAAGAAAAGAACAAAGAGACGTCTACATTTTGATTTGCTGGTAAATACATTTAAAACCCTCAGTTGTGGTTGATGTATGAAGTATATTTGCCATAAAACACTTTGTATATTGACCCTTTTTGCGCTCTTGACTTATCACATATGCTGCTGTTACTATTTAGTATAAATCCTGTTGCCCAGTCACTTTACCCCTACCTATATGCAGTGGTTGAAAAAGTACCCAATTTTCATGTTTGAGTAAAAGTACAGATATCTTAATAGGAAGTTACTCAAGTAAAAGTGAAAGTTACCCAGTAAAAAGTATTTGGTTTCAAATATACTTAGGTATCAAAAGTACATGTAATTAATAAAATATACTTAAGTATCAAAAGGAAACAGATAAATCATTTAAAATTCCTCATATTAAGCAAAGCAGATAGCACCATTTTCATGTTTTTAAAACGTACAGATAGGCAGGGGCACACTCCAAAACTCAGACATAATTTTCAAAGGATGCATTTGTGTTCAGTGTGTCTGCCAGATCAGAGGCAGTTGGGAGGACCAGGAATGTTGTCTTGATAAGTGTGTGAATTTGACAATTTTCCTGTCCTGCTAAGCATTCATTATTATTATTTTCTTTAGGAATGTAGTGAAGTAAAAGTAGAAGTTGTTGAAAATATAAATTGTAAAGTAAAGTACGGGTACCCCCCCAAAAAACGACTTATATATTTCTACTTAACCCTTGTGTAGTCTTAACATTCTGCATACTCCCCTTGTCCAAAAGGGTAAAAAATGACCCGCCTTCACTAAACCCCTAAAATAAAGCAGCTTAATTGAATTTTGCATGAAGAAAATACCTGTCATTCATCACAAACTTTGTGAATATCTGGTTTTTCCCTCTTCACAATGCAGAAAGACTGCATTTAATCAGTGGACACAACTCATTTTTATTACAACACACTTGTTGTAATAAAAGAAAACGCATAACTCTAGTAAAGTAGAGGTTTATCATTACTATTATTATTGCTAAAGGTATTGCATAGGTGTAAACATAATTTTTTTAGCAAGAGATAGCCCTTGTATAGCCTAAGAAAGTATCAGAAAAGTGAAGAAAGTAGTTTTGAATTGCTGTCACAATCTTCTTCATCTGAAGAACAGGAAAGATCGGACAAAAATGCAGTGTGGTACATGTCCATGTTAAATTTATTATAACTGAACACTAAATACAAAATAACAAGTGAAACAACGAAAATCGAAACAGTCCTGAAAGGTGACACAACACAAAACAACTACCCACAAACACCAGGTGGGAAAAGGCTACCTAAGTATGGTTCTCAATCAGAGACAACGATAGACAGCTGCCTCTGATTGGGAACCATACCAGGCCAAACACATAGAAATACAAAACATAGAATGAAAAACATAGAATGCCCACCCCAACGCCCTGACCAAACCAAAATAGAGACATAAAAAAGGAACTAAGGTCAGGACGTGACAAAACCTGAACCTATAGGGAGGGTCTGGGTGGGCATTTCACCGCGGTGGCGGCTCTGGTGCGGGATGTAGACCCCACTCCACTTAGTCTTGGCCCACTTAGGTGGCGCCTCTAGAGTGGCGACCCTCGCCGTCGACCCCGGACTGGGGACCCTTACAGCGGGCCCCGAATAGGAGGGAGACTCTGGCAGCTCCGGACAGGAGGGAGACTCTGGCAGCTCCGGACAGGAGGGAGACTCTGGCAGCTCTGGACAAGAGGAGAGACTCTGGAGGGTCCAGGCTGGAGGGAGACTCTGGAGGGAGGAGAATCAGAGACAGCCTGGTGGGCCCTGTGGCAGCCCCACGCACCACAGGTCCTGCCACAGGGCCCACCAGACTGGGGAGACCTACAGGAGGCCTGGTGCGTAGAGGAGGCACCGGATAGACCGGGCTGTGGGGGAGCACTGGAGCCCTGGTGCGCAGCCTTGGCACCACTCCTCCAGGCTGAATGCCTCAGGCTGAATGCCCACTTTAGCCCGGCCCCTCCAGAGTGTAGGCACAGGTCGAACCGGACTGTGGGAGAGCACTGGAGATCTGGTGCTTACCGCTCACACCTCCCCATTAGGCTCAATGTCCACTTTCGCCCGGCACGGGCGGAGCGCAGGTATAGGACGAACAGCACCCTCCCAGCGCCCCGGAGACACAGTACGCAGAGCCGGCGCAGGATACCCTGGGCCAAAACGGCGCACCGGAGACCAAACACGCTGGGCTGGCACAATCCGCCCTGGCTGGATGCCTACTCTCGCATGGCACTTGCGGGGGGCTGGCCTATAGCGCTCCGGGCTATGAACGTGTACTGGCGACACCGTGCACTTCACCGTATAACACGGTGCCTGACCAGTACTACGCTTCTTCCAGTAAGCACGGGGAGTTGGCTGCTTGACTCCGCCAATCTCCCCGTGTGCCCCCCCCCCCCCCCCAAAAAAAATTGGGGGCTGCCTCTCGTGCCTGCTGCGCTGCCTTACCTCATATCGCCGCCTCTCCGCTTTTGCCGCCTCCAGTTCTGCTTTTGGGCGGTGATATTCCCCAGCCTGTCTCCAGGGTCCCTTACCATCCAATATCCCAAGTCCAGGAGTCCTGAACCCTCTGCTCCTCCTTACCACGCTGCTTGGTCCGTTGGTAGTGGGTAGTTCTGTCACAATCTTCTTCATCTGAAGACCAGAAAAGATCGGACCAAAATGCCGCGTGGTACATGTCCATGTTAAATTTATTATAACTGAACACTAAATACAAAATAACAAAAGTGAAACAACGAAAATCGAAACAGTCCTGAAAGGTGACACAACACAAAACAGGAAACAACTACCCACAAACACCAGGTGGGAAAAGCCCCTTCAGCCCCTTGAACAGCTTTCACAAGCGCTGCAGAGGCTGCTGTGCGGGGGAGGCGCTCCCTTCTTTGAATGTGTGGGGTTACAAGTGCCTTTCCCAGCTGCTCCAGGAACACCCTCCTCTTGATCTGTTTTTTAGGCATCCAGGTAGGGTTTATCTTGTTCCATATCACGAAGGCATTGTATGAGGACACATCAATGATGTTATGGAAGATGACCAGGGGCCAGCGGGCAGTCATCCTCCTGCAGCTGTAAGTTCTAATCACCTTGTCAAGGTTGTCCACGCCTCCTTTGTTGTGGTTGTAGTCCAGGATGATGGCTGGCTTCCTGTTCTCATGATCACTGATCTCAGCTGTTTTGTGCAGTGTGCTCAGGAGGACCACATTTTTGTTCTTCTTTGGGAGGTAAGAAACTAGAGTGGCGGTGGAGGTGAAGGGAAACTTTGATGAGAAGGCCTCTCTCCCCCTTGTTGCAAGGAGTTCAGGGGGGAGCTCAGGCTTGTTCTTTCTAACTGTGCCAACCATGGTGATCTTCCTCTTCAGGAGCTGCTGGCTAAGTTCATAAGAGGTGAAGAAATTGTCACACGTGACATTGTGCCCCCTCAGTCCATCTGTCACATCAAACACAACCCTCATCCCCTGGTTCTTCTCCGGGCCTCCACTGGTCGGCTTCCCTGTGTAGACTTGCATCTTCCAAGTGTAGCTGGATTGTGCGTCACAGGCCACCCATGTCTTGATGCCATATTTTGCTGTCTTGCTGGGCATATACTGCCGGAAAGGACAACAACCTTTTGACAAGAGATCAGTAGTTAGTATGAGTGTCACAGAAAACAATCACATAAATCAATGATATTACAGCAATAAATCATCAAATTAACAGTGAAAATCACGTACATTACAGATATAAAAATAAAAATGTACCTCTGAATGAATGGAACCAGTTGCTCATCCACTGTTACTTCAGGCCCAGTGTGGTAGAGGTATGACGCTCCACTGACTTCTCCCAGACCTCTCTTATGGCCACCAGTTTGTCTCTCACACGTCTTGCAGGTCTTGACTCACGGTTCTCAAATCGTAGCATTCTTGAGAAAGTGTGAAAGACTTTCAGTGGCATCGTGGCACGGAAAATCGCCCTGGACGGTTCCGGCCTAGAATATGTGGACAACTATAAATACCTAGGTGTCTGGCTAGACTGTAAACTCTCCTTCCAGACTCATATTAAACATCTCCAATCCAAAATCAAATCTAGAATCGGCTTTCTATTTCGCAACAAAGCCTCCTTCACTCACGCCGCCAAACTTACCCTCGTAAAACTGACTATCCTACCGATCCTCGACTTCAGCGATGTCATCTACAAAATAGCTTCCAACACTCTACTCAGCAAACTGGATGCAGTCTATCACAGTGCCATACGTTTTGTTACCAAATCCCCTTATACCACCCACCACTGCGACCTGTATGCTCTAGTCCTCGCTACATATTCGTCGCCAGACCCACTGGCTCCAGGTCATCTATAAGTCTATGCTAGGTAAAGCTCCGTTCACTGGTCACGATAACAACACCCACCAGTAGCACACGTTCCAGCAGGTATATCTCACTGTTCATCCCCAAAGCCAACACCTCATTTGGCCACCTTTCCTTCCAGTTCTCTGCTGCCACTGACTGGAACAAATTGCAAAAATCGCTGAAGTTGGAGACTTTTATTTCCCTCACCAACTTTAAACATCAACTATCTGTGTCACAATGGCGTGTATAAGTGGCAGAGGAAGTCAGGCGCAGGAGAGTCAAATAGAGTGTAGAATGTAGTACTTTAATTAAAGTCCCAGTAATCTGCTCCATAACACTCACGGAAAAAATATAATACAAATCTGGGTACGAAGACCCATCGCACACCTATACACAATCAACACAACACTTGACAACGAACAATCTCTGACAAACACATGAAGGGAAACAGAGGGTTAAATACACAACAGGTAATGAATGGGATTGACAACAGGTGTGTGGGAAGACAAGACAAAACCAATGGAAAATGAAAAATGGATCGATGATGGCTAGAAGACCGGTGAAGTCGACCGCCGAACACCGCCCGGACAAGGAGAGGCAACGACTTCGGCAGAAGTCGTGACATTACCCCCCCCTGACGCGCGGCTCCAGCAGCGCGTCGACACCGGCCTCGGGGACGACCCGGAGGGCGAGGTGCAGGGCGATCCGGATGGAGGCGGTGGAATTCTTTTAACATGGAAGGATCTAAAATGTCCTCCACCGGAACCCAGCATCTCTCCTCCGGCCCGTACCCCTCCCAGTCCACGAGGTACTGAAGGCCCCTCGCCCGACGTCTCGAATCCAAAATGGATCGAATAGCGTACGCCGGGACCCCCTCGATGTCTAGAGGAGGCGGAGGAACTTCACGCACTTCAGCCTCCTGGAGCGGGCCAGCCACCACCGGCCTGAGGAGAGACACATGGAACGAGGGGTTAATACGGTAATTAGTGGGCAGTTGTAATCTATAACATACCTCGTTCACTCTCCTCAGGACTTTAAACGGCCCCACAAACCGCGGACACAGCTTCCGGCAGAGCAGGCGGAGGGGCAGGTTTCGGGTCGAGAGCCAGACCCTGTCCCCTGGTACGAACACCGGGGCCTCACTGCGGCGACGGTCTGCGCCAATTTTCTGGCGCCTTATGGCACGCTGAAGGTGGACGTGGGCTGCCTCCCAAGTTTCCTCAGCGTGCCGAAACCAATTGTCCACCGCAGGAGCTTCGGTCTGACTCTGATGCCAAGGAGCCAGAACCGGCTGATACCCTAATACACATTGAAAAGGGGTAAGGTTAGTGGAGGAGTGACGTAGCGAGTTCTGGGCTATCTCTGCCCAGGGCACGAACTTCGCCCACTCCCCTGGCCGGTCCTGGCAATAGGACCGCAGAAACCTGCCCACATCCTGGTTAACTCTCTCCACCTGCCCATTACTCTCGGGGTGAAAACCTGAGGTAAGACTAACCGAGATCCCCAGACGTTCCATGAACGCCTTCCAGACCCTTGACGTGAACTGGGGACCCCGATCAGACACTATATCCTCAGGCACCCCATAATGCCGGAAAACATGTGTAAACAGAGCCTCCGCAGTTTGTAAGGCCGTAGGGAGACCGGGCAAAGGGAGAAGACGACAGGACTTAGAGAACCGATCCACAACGACCAGGATCGTGGTGTAACCCTGTGAAGGTGGAAGATCAGTCACAAAATCCACTGACAGGTGCGACCACGGCCGTTGAGGAACGGGTAAAGGTAAAAGCTTACCTCTAGGCAGGTGTCTAGGAGCCTTGCACTGGGCGCACACCGAACAGGAGGAAACATAAATCCTCACGTCCTTAGCTAAAGTGGGCCACCAGTACCTCCCATCAAGACAGCGCATCGTCCGACCTATCCCAGGATGACCAGAGGAGGGTGATGTGTGAGCCCAATAGATCAATCGGTCGCGGACAGCAGACGGAACGTACAGACGACCAGCTGGACACTCAGGAGGAGAGGGCTCTGCACGTGACGCCCGCTCAATGTCCGCGTCCAGCTCCCACACTACTGGCGCCACCAAACACGACTCTGGGAGTATGGGAGTGGGATCCATGGGTCGCTCCTCTGTGTCATACAGCCGAGACAATGCGTCTGCCTTGACGTTCTGGGAGCCTGGTCTGTAAGTAAGCGTAAACACAAAACGAGTGAAAAACATGGCCCACCTTGCCTGGCGAGGATTTAGTCTCTTCGCCTGCCGGATGTACTCCAGATTGCGGTGGTCAGTCCAGATGAGAAAAGGGTGATTAGCCCCCTCAAGCCAATGCCTCCACACCTTCAAGGCTTTTACGACAGCTAACAGCTCTCGGTCCCCCACATCATAGTTACGCTCCGCCGGGCTGAGCCTCTTCGAAAAGAAAGCACAGGGGCGAAGCTTCGGTGGCACACCCGAACGCTGAGAGAGCACTGCTCCTATCCCAGCTTCGGATGCGTCCACCTCTACTATGAATGGCAAAGAGGGATCCGGATGAGCCAACACAGGCGCCGAGGTAAACAGAGCCTTCAGTTTACCAAAAGCCCTATTCGCCTCGGCCGACCACTGCAAGCGCACCGGTCCCCCCTTTAGCAGTGAGGTAATGGGAGCTGCAACCTGACCAAAACCCCGGATAAATCTCCGGTAGTAATTGGCAAACCCTAAAAAACGCTGCACCTCCTTTACCGTGGTTGGAGTCGGCCAATTACGCACGGCTGTAATGCGGTCGCTCTCCATCTCCACTCCTGAAGTGGAAATCTGATGCCCTAGGAAGGAGATGGATTGTTGGAAGAACAAGCATTTCTCAGCCTTGACATATAAATCATGCTCCAACAGGCGACCAAGCACCTTGCGCACCAAGGACACATGCTCAGCGCGTGTAGCAGAGTATATCAAAATATCATCGATATACACCACTACACCCTGCCCGTTCAGGTCCCTGAAGATCTCATCTACAAACGATTGGAAGACTGATGGAGCATTCATCAACCCATATGGCATGACCAGGTACTCATAATGACCTGAGGTGGTGCTAAATGCCGTCTTCCACTCATCACCCCTCCTAATACGCACCAGATTGTACGCACTCCTGAGATCCAATTTTGTGAAGAAGCGGGCCCCGCGCATTGACTCCATTACTGTATTTATCAAAGGTAGCGGGTAACTATATTTTACCGTGATTTTATTAAGGTCTCGATAATCAATGCACGGGCGTAAACCGCCATCCTTCTTCTTCACAAAAAAGAAACTCGAAGAGGCGGGTGAAATGGATGGCTTAATGAACCCCTGACGCAGGGATTCAGAGATATAATTATCCATAGCCACTGTCTCCGCTTGCGACAGAGGATACACATGACTCCTGGGATATGCAGCGTCTACCAGGAGATCTATCGCACAATCCCCCTGTCGATGGGGTGGTAATTGAGTCGCCTTCTTTTTACAGAAGGCGAGTGCCAAATCGGCATATTCTGAGGGAATGCGCACGGTGGAAACCTGGTCTGGACTTTCCACCGTAGTAGCACCAACGGAAACCCCTACACACCTACCTGAGCACTCTCGCGACCACCCCGTGAGAGCCCTCTGTGGCCAAGAAACAGTGGGGTTATGAGTAGTTAACCAGGGTAAGCCTCACACCACAGAATACGCAGGGGAATCAATAAGGAAAAGACTAATCTTCTCCTTGTGACCCTCCTGCGTTATCATAGACAAAGGTGCGGTGACCTCCCTGATAAACCCTGACCCTATTGGTCGACTATCTAAGGCATGAATAGGGAAAGGCATATCCACAGAAACAACAGGAATCCCTAAACTATGAGCAAAATTTTTATTAATGAAATTCCCAGCCGCGCCTGAATCTACTAGCGCCTTATATTGGGAATGCAGGGAAAAATCCGGAAAGGTGACAGAGACAAACATAAGTGCAGCAGAGGGCTCTGGATGAGTATGGTGCCTACTCACCTGGGGTGATGCCAGAGTGCCCTGCCTGCCTTCTCTATTCCCAGAGGAACCAACCCGGCACCGATCAGCAGTGTGATCTCTGCGATCATAGATGGTGCTCGAGCGGGTACCCCCTCCGGTCTCCCTGCGCACCATCCCTCCCAATTCCATAGGTTCGGGAGAGAGAGTGCGGGAGGATGGAACAACCAGACCCCGATCTAGACGTCCCCGAGTAGCCAGCATGTTGTCCAGCCTGATGGACATATCCACCAGTTGGTCGAAGTTGAGGTTGGTGTCTCTACAGGCCAGCTCCCGACGGACGTCCTCGCGTAGACTACAACGGTAGTGGTCGATCAGGGCCCTGTCGCTCCATCCAGCGCCGGCAGCCAAAGTCCTAAACTCCAACGCGAACTCCTGAGCACTCCTCTTCCCCTGCCTCAGATGATAGAGGAGCTCACCTGCTGCTCTGCCTTCGGATGGGTGGTCGAATACCTTCCGGAAATGGCAGATGAGCTCCTCAAAATGGTCCAACGCCTTATCCTCTCCACACACAGCGTTGGCCCACTCCAGGGCTTTCCCGGTAAGGCAGGAGACGAGGGCGAAGCTTTTCTCACGGTCTGATGGTACTGGAGAGACCGTGGCCAGATACAAGTTCAGTTTTAGGAGAAAACCCTGGCAGCTGGCAGTATCTCCACTGTATCCCGTGGGTAGGGATAACTGGATCCTGTTCTGTTCCGGAGGATAAAAAACGTTCAAAGGAATTCCAGGTGGTGGTGGAGGTACTGGACAAGCTCCCTGTCTCTCCCAGCGGTCCATACTCTGGACAATGCGATCCATGGCAGCGCACAGACTGTCAATCTCCGCCGCGTGTTCCAGGACGCGTTCCTCAACCTCCATTAGCGAAGTGCCTCCTCCTGCTGACTTCATTTTTTATGGTCAGAGATTCTGTCACAATGGCGTGTATAAGTGGCAGAGGAAGTCAGGCGCAGGAGAGTCAAATAGAGTGTAGAATGGAGTACTTTAATTAAAGTCCCAGTAATCTGCTCCATAACACTCACGGAAAAAATATAATACAAATCTGGGTACGAAGACCCATCGCACACCTATACACAATCAACACAACACTTGACAACGAACAATCTCTGACAAACACATGAAGGGAAACAGAGGGTTAAAAACACAACAGGTAATGAATGGGATTGACAACAGGTGTGTGGGAAGACAAGACAAAACCAATGGAAAATGAAAAATGGATCGATGATGGCTAGAAGACCGGTGAAGTCGACCGCCGAACACCGCCCGGACAAGGAGAGGCAACGACTTCGGCAGAAGTCGTGACAATCTGAGCAGCTAACCGATCGCTGCAGCTGTACATAGTCTATCTGTAAATAGCCCACCCAAACTACCTATCTCATCTCCATACTATTTTTATTTTATTTACTTTTCTGCTCTTTTGCACACCAGTATCTCTACTTGCACATCATCATCTGCTCATTCATCGCTCCAGTGTTAGTCTGCTAAATTGTAATTATTCGCTCCTATGGCCTATTTATTGCCTCCCTCCTCATGCCTTTTGCACACACTGTATATAGACTTTCTTTTTTTTACTGTGTCATTGACTTGTTATTGTGTTATTGGCTTGTTTATTGTTTACTCCATGTGTAACTCTGTGTTTTTGTCTGTGTCACACTGCTTTGCTTTATCTTGGCCAGGTCGCAGTTGCAAATGAGAACTTGTTCTCAACTAGCCTACCTGGTTAAATAACGGTGAAATAAATAAAAATAAAAAAATAAAAAAATTACTAGATTGAAATGTAAATAATACCATATAAACATGATTTCAAGTAACCTATTACCTTCTGCTACCCGGCAGTGAAAGCCCTATACCTACATGCCACAGTTTTAATATACTTCTGTAAAGCTGTGTGTTCATCTTCTGCTCTTTAGCCAAAGTCATTTGTGCTGTTGTCAAAAGTGATAAATGGGAAAGTGTGCCTGTGAGAAGTCCACTGAATTCTTATACAGAATTAAATGACTCATAGAGGGGGAAAATGCTCTGTCAACTAAACAGTATATACTGTGCCCCTCCATCACTATTTGTTTCCGGGGCTTACATCTTCACTGGCACTTCATCTTTATTTCCCTGTGATTTTTGCATCCAAGCAGCCTAATAAAAAAGTCTGTGTCTGTACTGTACACCCTAGGGCCAACACATCTGGATGCTATCTGGGAGCCTTTCTTTAAACAGAATTTTCAATTCCGCATTGCCTTACTATCTGCGGAGAGACCACATCCTCAACACAGAGAGGCTCCCCTTTGAACTCCCAAGGTGCAATGTCACAGAAAGCTGCTCTGAGGAGGGGAGAAGAGAGGGAGGAGAGGAAAGAGGAAAGAAGAGGACAGGAGAGGAGCAGAAAGGAGAGGAGTGGAAGGGGACGAGAGGAGAGAGGAAGGGGAGGGCGCTCTTCCAGGACACCGGGTTGCCTTTCATCTCCTGGTGTATTGATATATATTCACGCCCACACCCTGACCCTTTGTTCCTTAATTGGCTAGAATCTCAGACTCCAGAGGAAATGTAAAGGAGTCTTCATATTCTTTATGAAAGCCTCTGGATGATTTTCCTCTCTGCACCAACCCTTCAACTGCTCTGTATACTTCTACTTTTAAAGTACAACCAGACTGTGTCAGTCTGGATTTGACTTGTATCCCTTCTGTTTTGGTACTTGGGCACAAAGTTTGATAGGGTGAAAGACATTTTAGCATGACCGTAAGAGCCCCGAACACACAGCAAGACCCGAGCAGATAGAAATATAAGCATTGATAGAACCAAAGCATATTGCCTATAGCTGGCTTAAAGTATACTTTTTGTACATGTACTGTAGAAATCTGTGCAAAAGTAAATGATGTGCTGATTCAGTATGTTAGAAGAACAAACATACTCCCTTCACTAAGCCCTCCTGGGGTTCAGTGGCACTACACACTCTCCCCGCTGCCCTTAAATGATTACAAAAATAAAAATATCATCTTGTATAACCCACTTACCTGCTTCCTGTGTGTGTGTGTGTGTGTGTGTGTGTGTGTGTGTGTGTGTGTGTGTGTGTGTGTGTGTGTGTGTGTGTGTGTGTGTGTGTGTGTGTGTGTGTGTGTGTGTGTGTGTGTGTGTGTGTGTGTGTGTGTGTGTGTGTGTGTGTGTGTGTGTGTGTGTGTGTGTGGTATAACAATACTATCCTTTTGGTTTTAGGCTTAGGGGTTAGGTTTAGAGTTATAATTATAATTAGGGTTATGTGTGTGTGTTGGCCAGTAAGAGTGATATTCATTTCCCTACCTGGCTGAGGGATGAAACAAGTGTATACAAGAGGAGGAATATAAAATAAAATAAAATTTAAATAAAAAACTTGGAAGCCATTATGTTGTTTGTTGTTGTCCTCAGAGGTATGGGGATGGATGATCTAAGGCCTATGTCTGTCTTATTATTTTACAGAGAGGAGGAAGATACAACTAACTATTGGAACCCACTCAATATACAAGACAGTAAACAATGTGTGTGGATACTTGAGAGGAAAGACCAATCCAGGTAAATAGAAATAAAAAAATGTTGACAGCTGAGTGCACAACAACCACACTAAATCCATAATGACTTTGAACATTATGCAATCATGGCGATACGGAAGTAGTTGCCTTATCTCAGCCAGAGGAAGCAATCTTGTAAGACTCACAGACTAAGCATGAATACTGGCACACTCCAAAGTATAATCTCCAAGATAACTGCTTATGCGATTAGTCCTCCCCACTGTGCCCTCTTTGTTTCCTGCAGAGAGAACCAACTCAGGAAGTGTGTGTGGAGGAAAATGGAACCTCCAGGTGCTGAAACAGCTTTTTTGTCTGTTGTGAAAAACCGCTTCTATAAAACAATGTCTGCCATCGCCATCCTGGCTGGCCCAGACACAGGTCATTTAGCTCCTGGAAATGGCCTTTTAATGACTGTCCTGCGTTGGTGCCTTTAGGATGATTTCAATAAAGTCCCTGGTGCAGAGCAAGCCTTTAATATCCTCCCTTCTCTTCACCAGAATGTGTCATGCCAGGACACCTACCTGTCTAAATGCCTCATGAAAATTACTAAGGAGATTTAGACATTGACTATCTAAATCGCATTGAATAGTTGAAAGTAATTCCTCTAACCTTTCTTACACAAGATGTATGTGAAACTAAATTCGGAGTGAGGTTGGGTTTATTTAGGCTACGTTGACATCTGATTTGCCCAATAAAGGACTCCATTATTTCCTCGTGAAGCTGGGTATACTATAAATCGTCGATGTTTGATTTGATCATTGGAAGTTTGGAAGTATTTACCATTAGCTCTGTAAATAGGATGACAAATTCATAATATTAATAATAAACTTTTACCTTTTGATATTGTCTTACATTCTACCAAGGTTTACATGTAAACCAATGTTTATTTCAATGTTTACAACACTGGTTGAAATTAGATGAAAACACTATTGGTTGATTACTTTTTTCAAATCCAATTTATTTTCCACATTGATTGCACGTCACAATACTTAGACAAATTACGTTTAAAAAAACGTTGATTCAACCGGTGTGTGCCCAGTGGGATGCCTGTTTTATTCTGTTTGTGTTGTTGGTCAACAACTCTGTCTTTCACAACCCTTGTAGACTTTCAAATGCCTCCCACCTACACTCTTCTTACCCAAGAAGGACAGAATACAGTATAGCTTGCTACTTCTCCTACACAATATCCTGGCAACATTTGAGTGGATGTTCAAAACTCTTCTGCCTCTCAAACTAAATCAAGTCCAAATAAAGAAATCCATTACAACAACAACTCCTCTTTTTGTAAAACATTGCCGCGAGCAATCTCTTTTATTCACGCACACAAGTTTTAGTCTTTACTAAACAGACAGTCAGACAGAGTCTCAACCCTTGTGTGTGTGTGTGGGTGTGTGTGTTCTGTCCTCTGGGTGTGTCCCTCTCCTCTGTCTGTGCACAGATCGATATGTGCTGGTGGGCAGTCGCCATGACAGCTGGCATAAAGGGACAGCAGCTGATTGGCGTGGAGGCTCTGCCATGATGACTCAGATCATCACCTCGGTGACCAAGCAGGCCCGGAGAGGCTGGGAACCCGACCGCACCACTGTCTTCTGCTCATGGGGGGGATCAGTGCTCGGCAACATCGGCTCCTTTGAGTGGGGAGAGGTAAACCTGCATGAATCCCCTGTCCCTCTTCTGTGAATCCGAGTCTTATCATGGAATTACTCTATAGCGCTTATATACTGTACCTGATAAATTTACTGTATACACATGTGTATCAGGGTGTTTATGTACTCTATACAGATATGTATCAGTGTATTTATGTACTATATACACACGTGTATCAGGGTGTTTATGTACTCTATACAGATATGTATCAGTGTATTTATGTACTATATACACACGTGTATCAGGGTGTTTATTACTGTACCAAAGCAGTGCTGTATGTGTTTTTCCCTGGTGAAGCAACATTATTTGGTTTAGTAGGAGGTCAAAGGTACTGTATTTACTCACTCTGTGTTCACTTCAGCTCTACACCACAGGAGAAAACAGGGCTTTCTGTCAGCCCTCAAGGCTTCAAGCAATGGAAAGGGAAAAAATAACACAAAAACAGCTCTTGACTCTCGTACGTCTCCAACAAACCATGTTGGAGATTCTAAGGGAAAGATTGGAAGGCAGTAGCTGCAGCCAAGCATTTATAACATTCTCCTGGCAGTTAGTATATCTCAGAGTGCAATGAGGACTATTGAGTTTAATATTCAAAGTCATGTACTAGATATAGCAAGATTACTTGAAAAACGTTGCCACAGGCATTTTCTATAATAATTCTGTGGAGCACCATCTCAACCAATGTGTAGGCTATGATGTGCTATTTCCTGTTTGCTTCAATATACAGTTTATGCAGAGGGGTACCAATGTCAGACATAATGTGTATCAAACCAATTAGTTTGTCATTTACTATTCTATACACATTCACGGCCTTGATTTTCCTAGGAGATGTGAAGACCTTGATGAGGATTCAGATGTTGCACAGATCCTAGCTATGTATTGTATTGTATGATATTGTATTGTATTCCAGAGCTGAATCATCGTGTTGTGTTGTGTTGTTGCAGGAGAACCGGATGGTGCTGCAGAGCAGGGCTGTAGCCTACGTCAGCCTCCACAGTCCTGTCAGGGGGACGGAGACCCTGCGCTCCACTGCCTCTCCCTCACTGCTCCAACTCACCTCAGACATCCAGAAGGTACAATGCTATACTATCCCTCCACATTCCCTCCTTTACACTGGCCAATCTGTATTATGTTTTATATTGTCAGCGATTAGATGAATGGATAAGCGGTGTCAGGCACAGGACACAGGTATGAGTAATAATCTGAATTTACTCAAAAATGTAAGCAATGTTCCAACAAGGAAAAATACAAAATCCAAAGCACAAAGAACGAACCCACATGACAATAACAATCACTCACAAAACAGAAAGGGAAGCCAGAGGGTTAAATAAGGAACATTGATTATGGAATGGAAACCAGGTGTGTGTATAATGAAGACAAAACACGGTAGCGACTAGAAAGCCGGTGACGTCGACCGCCGAACGCCACCCGAACAAGGAGAGGGACCAACTTCGGCGGAAGTCGTGACAGTACCCCCCCTTGACGCGCGGCTCCAGCAGTGCGCCGACACCGGCCTCGGGGACGACCCGGAGGACGAGACGCAGGGCAATCCGATGGAGACGGTGAAATTCCTGCAGTAATGACGGATCCAGGATGTCCTCCACCGGCACTCAGCATCTCTCCTCCGGACCGTACCCCTCCCACTCCATGAGGTACTGAAGGTCTCTCGCCCATATAGTATACAGTATACGCCGGGGCCCCCTCGATGTCCAGAGGGGGCGGAGGAAACTCCCGCACCTTAGACTGCTGGAGCGGACCAGCCACCACCAGCCTGAGGAGAGACACATGGAACGAGGGGTTAATGCGGTAATCAGGGACGAGTTGTAACCTATAACAAACCTCGTTCAGTCTCCTCAGGACTTTAATTGGCCGCACAAACCGTGGACCCAGCTTCCGGCAGGGCAGGCGAAGGGGTAGATTTCAGGTCGAGAGCCAGACCCGGCTCTCCGCTCACTGCCGTGGCGGTCGGCACTCGCCTTCTGCCGCCTGATGGCCCGTTGTAGACGCACATGGGCAGCGTCCTT
The DNA here is from genome assembly GCF_029448725.1 of Salvelinus fontinalis. NCBI lineage: Eukaryota > Metazoa > Chordata > Actinopteri > Salmoniformes > Salmonidae > Salvelinus > Salvelinus fontinalis. Next base: position 26,766,200 of record NC_074678.1, on the reverse strand, counting down.
TGTCTCCTCCGAGAGCCGAAACCATTCATCCACCGCAGGAGCCTCGATCTGGCTCTGATGCCACGGTGCCAGGACTGGCTTATACCCTAGCACACACTGAAAAGGTGATAGGTTAGTGGAAGAGTGGCGGAGGGAGTTTTGGGCCATCTCCGCCCACGGGATGAAAACCACCCACTCCCCCGGCCGGTCCTGGCAATTGGACCGCAGAAACCTACCCACATCCTGGTTGATTCTCTCCCCCTGCCCGTTACTCTTGGCTAGAAAACCTGAGGTGAGGCTGACCGAGACCCCCAGGCGTTCCATAAACGCCCTCCAGACTTTAGACGTGAATTGGGGACCCCGATCAGAAACTATATCCTCAGGCACCCCGTAGTGCCGGAACATGTGGGTGAACAGGGCCTCCGCAGTCTGTAGAGCCGTAGGGAGACCGGGCAAAGGAAGGAGATGGCAGGACTTAGAAAACCGATCCACAACGACCAGGATCGTGGTGTTGCCCCGTGACGGGGGAAGATCCGTCACAAAATCCACCGATAGGTGGAAACGCGGTCGTTGTGGAACTGGAAGGGGTTGTAATTTCCCTCTGGGCAGGTGTGTAGGTGCCTTGCACTGTGCGCACACCGAGCAGGAGGAAACATAAACCCTGATGTCCTTAACTAACGTGGGACACCAGTACTTCCCAGTAAGACAGCGCACTGTCCGACCGATGCCAGGATGACCAGAGGAGGGTGACGTGTGGGCCCAACAGATCAAACGATCGCGGACATCAAACGGAATGTACAGATGCCCAACTGGACACTGTGTGGGAGTGGGCTCTGCACGTGACGCCCGCTCGATGTCCGCGTCCACCTCCCATACTACCGGTTCCACCAGGCAAGAAGCTGGAATTATGGGAGTGGGATCTGCGGACCACTCCTCTGTGTCATACATCCGGGACAGTGCGTCTGCCTTAACGTTCTGGGAACCTGGTCTGTAGGATAGGGTGAAAAGAAAGCGGATGAAAAACATGGCCCACCTCGCCTGCGAGGGTTCAGTCTCCTCGCTGCCCGAATGTCCTCCAGATTGCGGTGGTCAGTCCAAATGAGGAAAGGGTGTTTAGCCCCCTCAAGCCAATGTCTCCACGCCTTCAGGGCCCCGACAACAGCCAACAGCTCCCGGTCCCCCACATCATAGTTTTACTCTGCCGGGCTGAGCTTCTTCGAAAAGAAAGCACGGGGGCGGAGCTTAGTGGCGTACCCGAGCGCTGAGACAGCACAGCCCCTATCCCAGCCTCGGACGCGTCCACCTCAACTATGAACGCTAAGGAGGGATCAGGATGAGCCAGCACGGGAGCCGAGGTAAACAGAGTCTTCAGGTGACTAAAAGCCCTGTCCGCCCCAGCTGACCACTGCAGTTGCACCGCTCCCCCCTTCAGCAAAGAGGTAATGGGAGCCGCTACCTGACCAAAACCCCGGATAAACCTCCGGTAGTAGTTGGCAAACCCTAAGAACCGCTGCACCTCCTTTACCGTGATTGGAGTCGGCCAATTACGCACGGCTGAATTGCGGACATTCTCCATCTCCACCCCTGACGCAGAAAAGTGGTACCCTAGGAAGGAGACGGACTGTTGGAAGAACAGACATTTCTCAGCCTTGACGTACAGGTCATGCTCCAGTAGTTGACCAAGCACCCTGCGTACAAGGGACACATGCTCGGCGTGTGTAGCAGAGTATATTAGAATGTCATCTATTTACACCACTACACCTTGCCCGTACAGGTCCCAGAAAATCTCATCTACAAAGGATTGGAAGACTGATGGAGCATTCATTAACCCGTACGGCATGACAAGGTACTCATAGTGCCCAGAGGTGGTGCTAAATGCCATCTTCCACTCATCCCCCCCCCCCCCCCCGTGGATACGCGCCAGGTTGTGAGCGCTCCTGAGATCCAATTTTGTGAAGAAGCGCGCCCCGTGCAATGACTCTGTCATACTGGCTATGAGAGGTAGCGGGTAACTGTATTTTACCGTGATCTGATTTAAACCTCGATAGTCAATACACGGGCGCAAACCTCCATCCTTCTTCTTCACAAAAAAGAAACTCGAGGAGACAAGTGAAGTGGATGGCCGAATGTATCCCTGCCCCAGAGAATCGGTGACATATGTTTCCATATCCGCCGTCTCCTCCTGAGACACAGGATACACGTGACTCCTGGGAAGTGCAGTGTCTATCAGGGGATTTATCGCACAATCCCCCTGTCGATGGGGTGTAATTTTTTTTACAAAAGGCGGGTACTAAATCGGCATATTCTGGGGGGAATGTGCATGGTGGAGACCTGGTTTGGACTCTCCACCGCAGTGGCACCTAAGGAAACACCTACACACCTCCCTGAGCACTGGCAGGACCATCCCTTGAGAGCCCTCTGTTGCCATGAAATAGTGGGGTCATGAAAGGCCAACCAGGGAAGGCCCAACACAACAGGAAACGTAGGAGAGTCGATCAGGAAGGGACTAATTCTCTCCTCATGACCCTCCTGCGTTATCATACAGTGGAGTTGTGACCTCCCTAATTAGCCCCGACCCCAAAGGACGACTATCTAAGGCATGTACAGGGAAGGGAACATCAACAGGAACAATAGGGATCCCTAATCTAAGTGCAAAGGAACGGTCAAAGTTCCCAGCTGCGCCTGAATCTACTAGCGCCTTATGCTGGGAACGCGGGGAAAACTCAGGAAATTCTATATACAACCACATGTGTGCAACAGGGAGCTCTGGGTGAGTTGGGTGCCTACTGGGATGATCCACCAGTGCTCCTCCTGGTACCTTGACCCCCTGGGGAACCTCCCCAGCACCGACCAGCAGTGTGCCCTCTGCGGCCACAGGTGGTGCAGGGAATGGTCCCCCCTCCGGTCCCCCTCATCGCAGCACCTCCCAGCTCCATCGGGGTTGGATCAGAGGTGCTGGGGGATGGAACTGCTGGACCCCGATCCGGACATCCGCGGGAGGCCAACAGGTTATCCAGCCGGATGGATAGGTCCACCAGCTGGTCCAGGTTAAGGGTGTCCCTGCAGGCTAGCTCCCTACGAACGTCTTCGCGTAAACTACATCTGTAGTGGTCGATCAGGGCCCGTTCATTCCATCCCGCGCCGGCGGCCAGAGTTCTAAAGTCCAGCGCGAACTCTTGAGCGCTCCTCATCCCCTGTTTTAGATGGTACAAGCGTTCCCCCGCCGCTCGCGCTTCAGGTGGATGATCGAAAACTGCCCGGAAGTGGCGGGTGAAATCCTCATAATTGTCCAACGTCGGGCCTTCCCTTCCCTAGATGGCGTTGGCCCATTCCAGGGCTTTACCCGTCAGACAAGAGATGAGGGCGCTCACTCTCTCGCGTCCCGAAGGGGCCGGCTGAACAGCTGCCAGGTAGAGCTCCAGCTGGAGTAGGAACCCCTGGCACCCGGTAGCCGTTCCGTCATACGCTTCCAGGAGCGAGAGCCAAATCCCACTGGATCCTGATGAAGGAGGGGTGGACATCAGTGGAGGTTGTTGTGGGAGCTGGGGTGGTGATGATGGATTAACCGGAAAACCCCCTCTCTCCCATCTGTCCATTGGTCCATGGAACGCGTTCCTCCACTGGGAGAGGAGGGCTGGCTGCACCTGCTGACTCCATTCTATGGTGAGTGATTCTGTCAGCGATTAGGTGAATGGATAAGCAGAGTCAGGCGCAGGACACAGGTATGAGTAATAACCTGAATTTACTCAAAAATGTAAGCAATGTTCCAACAAGGAAAAATACAAAATCCAGAGCACAAAGAACGAACCCACATGACAATAACAATCACTTACAAAACAGAAAGGGAAGCCAGAGGGTTAAATAAGGAACATTGATTATGGAATGGAAACCAGGTGTGCATAATGAAGGCAAAACAAAACGAAAATGAAACATGGATCGGTGGCGACTAGAAACCGGTGACGTCGACCGCCGAACGCCGCCCGAACAAGGAGAGGGACCAACTTCGGCGGAAGTCGTGACATATATCCTATCTTTTCCACAGGTGATTAAAAAATAGACAGTGTTACAACATATTATTATCTTTGAGGACATGAGGCATCCTCACAGAAAAGTAGAGATGATCGGTCAAGCGGTCAAAATCCATTGCTTCAACCTGAGATGCCTTGTAAATTATAGTATTTTAGATTTAGTTTTTTTCTCTCTGGGGAACGAATCCTCCATCTGCTGGTTGCTACCCTGAATAAATGTACCTTGTGATGGAGGAGTGTTGAAAAGGCTAATGTATTTAAACATTGTCAGTATTCCCTTGTTCTTGGTAAGGGAAGCTACATGGGGGTCAGAGGGTGGACTCTCATGGCAGAATGCTCCATTATTTCTCCTCTTGCCATAATCCTGTTAATGAACCTAAATGCCAGTCCACTTGTGACATTTGGGGAGTAATAAAAGCAAGCAGACCTGCCATGGCAGCATAGAGCTTAATCACACAGAAGGGTATCTCACAGAGAGATGAAATGACCTCTACTCTACACACAGCAATATATTTCTCTTTCTTCCTTAAATTTGTGAATGAAGTCAGATAAAAAGAAAAACATAGTTATTTTTAAATTAAGCCAGATTTTCTAAGTGATTTGTGTACCAGATACGCTAATGTAACTTTTTTTGTGGACTTTTGACTCTGCTGTTTGTTTTTGGTCTTACACTCTCCTGATTACGACTTTGTTTTTGCCCTCTGGCATCTTTATATTTTTATTTAACCTTTATTTAGCTAGGCAAGTCAGTTCAGAACAAATTCATATTTACAATGACGGACTACCCCGGCCAAACCCGGATGGTGCTGGGCCAATTGTGATCAGCAAAGCAACTACTATTTCACTCCTTCATACATACAACTACTTGTATAATGTGTTCCTATTGTCGTCTGTTCGTTCATAAAATTTTAATGACTTATGGTAACAGTAGACTGCCAATCAGAGCAAGGGAATATAACTGTCCTTATTAGCATGCTAATTTAAATGAATCCCTTTAAAACAATGTTGCCAGGTCGTCTCTATATGGCTGGCGTTTGCTAATTGCCATTGACTAATTAGAGGCTACAATTCCAAGGATGGAGTAAGTGAAACATCAGCTTCAGCAGCAATAGTTGACAGCAAAACAAGGATGTGTGAAACTGCAACCTAGTGTTTCTTCTACCTCTTTTGTGTAATGTGTTCATGGGAAGAGCTGCTAACTCCAGTCTGTTTTGGTTGCTCATCATGCCTCACACATGCATCCGTGTGCTCTGTGTCTCTTTGTCCTTATTGCTCATTCCGCTGCAGCTGAGTCTGTGAATAGCGCCAGTCACACTATTCATCTTTTCAAGTAGCACTCTGAAGCACCAGGTAGGCTCACCGGTCTCAATATTTTGAGACATAACAAATCATGTTTTTGCTAGCGCGGTAACACTTTCTACTTATCTTACTTTGCAGCTGTCCTCAAAGCAGAGATGCCACTGTGTTTATGTGTTTAGAATGGGTGCTTTGGCACCAATTATAATACAACAGATACTTATTTGGGGATTACGGAGCCAAGCATACAAAATAAATTGAGAGACTTTCATCATTTAATTGGGTATTGTTGTAGCGATGTTTGTGTTTCGTTCTATATATTTTAAACTGAAGCTTCGCAGCGGATTGGCCGTTGCTGGAATGAAATAGGAGCAGAGTAACCCTCGTCAAATATTCCTTCAAAGTAGAATCATCCACCATGTAAAGGCAGTCAATGTTGTTCTCCTCCTCAAACGAGGAGGAGCATGGATAGGACCAAGATGCGGATTGAGGGAAATAAGCCATCTTTTAATGAAAACAAGACACTACAAAACTACAAAACAACAAACGTGACTAACCTTCAACCGTCCATGTGTGGACACAGGAACAAACACCCACAAAACCCCAGTGAAACCCTGGCTGCCTTAGTATGACTCTCAATTAGAGACAAACGAAACACACCTGTCTCTAATTGAGAATCATACCAGGCCGAACACAAAACCCAACCTAGAAATACAAAACATAGACTACCCACCCAACACTCACGCCCTGACCAATAAAGACATACAAAACAAGAGAAAACAGGTCAGGAACGTGACAGAACCCCCCCCTTAAGGTGCGAACTCCGGGCGCACCAGCACAAAGTCTAGGGGAGGGTCTGGGTGGGCGTCTGTCCACGGTGGTGGCTCAGGCTGAGGGCGAGGTCCCCACCCCACCATAATCAATCCCCGCTTCTTTATCCCCCTCCCAATGACCACCCTCCCACTAACACCACCTAAATGAAGGGGCAGCACCGGGATAAGGGGCAGCACCGGGATAAGGGGCAGCACCGGGATAAGGGGCGGCAGGTCCTGGCTGAGGGACTCCGGCAGGTCCTGGCTGAGGGACTCCGGCAGGTCCTGGCTGAGGGACTCCGGCAGGTCCTGGCTGAGGGACTCCGGCAGGTCCTGGCTGAGGGACTCCGGCAGGTCCTGGCTGAGGGACTCCGGCAGGTCCTGGCTGAGGGACTCCGGCAGGTCCTGGCTGAGGGACTCCGGCAGGTCCTGGCTGAGGGACTCCGGCAGGTCCTGGCTGAGGGACTCCGGCAGGTCCTGGCTGAGGGACTCAGGCAGGTCCTGGTTTAGGGGCTCTGGCAGGTCCTGGCTGGACGGCTCTGGCAGGTCCTGGCAGGACGGCTCTGGCAGGTCATGGCAGGACGGCTCTGGCAGGTCATGGCAGGACGGCTCTGGCTGGTCATGGCAGGACGGCTCTGGCTGGTCATGGCAGGACGGCTCTGGCTGGTCATGGCAGGACGGCTCTGGCTGGTCATGGCAGGACGGCTCTGGCTGGTCATGGCAGGACGGCTCTGGCTGGTCATGGCAGGACGGCTCTGGCTTGTCATGGCAGGACGGCTCTGGCTGACTGAGACGCACTATAGGCCTGGTGCGTGGTACCGGAACTGGAGGTACCGGGCTGAGGGCACGCACCTCAGGGCGAGTGCGGGGAACAGGAACTGGGCACACTGGACTCTCGTGGCGCACTCTAGGCCTGGTGCGTGGCACCGGAACTGGAGGTACCGGGCTGGAGACACGCACCATAGGGAGAGTGCGTGGAAGAGGAACAGGGCTCTGGAGATGCACTGGAAGCCTGGTGCGTGGTGTAGGCACTGGTGGTACTGAGCTGGGGTGGGAAGGTGGTGCCGGATATACCGGACCGTGAAGGAGGACACGTGCTCTTGAGCACCGAGCCTCCCCAACCTTACCAGGTTGAATGGTCCCCGTAGCCCTGCCAGTGCGGCGAGGTGGAATAGCCCGCACTGGGCTATGCAGGCGAACCGGGGACACCACCTGTAACGCTGGTGCCATGTACGCCGGCCCGAGGAGACGTACTGGAGACCAGATACGTTGGGCCGGCTTCATGGCACTCGGCTCGATGCCCAACCTAGCCCTCCCAGTGCGGCAAGGTGGAATAGCCCGCACTGGGCTAAGCACGCGTACTGGGGACACCGTGCGCTTTACCGCATAACACGGTGTCTGACCAGTACGACGCCCTCTTACTCCACGGCAAGCCCGGGGAGTTGGCTCAGGTATCCAACCCGGCTTCGCCACACTCCCCTTTAGCCACCCCCCAAGAAATTTTTGGGTGAGCCTCTCGGGCTTCCAGCCTCTCCTATGTGCTGCCTCCTCATACCAGCGCTCCTGGGCTGTGGCTGCCTTCCTCTCCTCCCGAGAGCGGCGATTCTCTCCAACCCTTCCCCAGGGTCCCTTTCCGTCCATGATCTCCCAAGACCATTCCTCCTGTGTCCAGTGCTTTAGTTCCTTTTCTCTCTCCTCAATCCGCTTGGTCCTGTTATGGTGGGTGTTTCTGTAAAGGCAGTCAATGTTGTTCTCCTCCTCAAACGAGGAGGAGCATGGATAGGACCAAGATGCGGATTGAGGGAAATAAGCCATCTTTTAATGAAAACAAGACACTACAAAACTACAAAACAACAAACGTGACTAACCTTCAACCGTCCATGTGTGGACACAGGAACAAACACCCACAAAACCCCAGTGAAACCCTGGCTGCCTTAGTATGACTCTCAATTAGAGACAAACGAAACACACCTGTCTCTAATTGAGAATCATACCAGGCCGAACACAAAACCCAACCTAGAAATACAAAACATAGACTACCCACCCAACACTCACGCCCTGACCAATAAAGACATACAAAACAAGAGAAAACAGGTCAGGAACGTGACACACCAACCATTTCTGGAATTCTACAGAGTTGAGTTTTACATATGGGGACAGGTGTTTGTTGTGGGACATTTAATCCACCACTTGCAGTCTGTGTCTAAAATGACCAAAATGACCGGGATATGACCAAAAATTTCTCATGGAGTCCACAATGCTGTTTGTTCTTCAGTGCCGTGGATCTCCCACAGGAACCAAGTTACTTTTATCTGTTGCTGTGATTGTGCTCTGTGGACACTGGGGCAACACAATAAATGTGCCGTCTCGCCATGCTGTCTGTCTGATTCTAGATTCCTATCGAAGATAGTCTGCGCTAAACCCTGTTAAGCCTTAATAATCCACTTTAAAGTTCCCATCTATTTCATTTTACCAGTGAACAAGAGATTGTGTCTGAATTGATTCACTGTATGTTGTGGCCAGTGAGTTTTCAACCTTATCCATGGACAAACAAGCCGGGAATGATTAGATCACAAAGATTTTTGTGCCAGAGCTGATCTTATCGAAAACATTGGTTGCCATAAAAGTCTCTCCCTGCTGGGGTTCACGAATAGACCACAGTGGCATAAATAATTTTAATTACAATTGATAAGCAAATCCATTATCCATTATTTGTAAATGTCGCCTGAAATATGCATAGATATACCGATGCATGCATTTTTATATTTAGTGGCAAAGTACACCAAGTTTCACTATTGATTAGAGCTGCACCTTAGGATTCAAATGACTCTCTCTCACTCTCTCTCTCTCTCTCTCTCTCTCTCTCATAAGTTACTTATATAAACATTGACAGTCTGATAGTATTCTGATGGAAAATCCATTTAGAAAAGCAGTCTAACTTGTAATCCTTCCAGAGAAGTCGCTTCTGATTAAAACAGGTGTCGCAGTACACAAGCTTTCAAAATGTGTTTGTCAATGCAGAATTCAGCTGTGGGGATTCAGATTGGAAATAGTCCATAGATGTTGGGCTGTTAGATCCATTCTGTACTCCTACTAGTGCAATCTGTCCAGAGAGAGGTTAAGAATCCTATGTGTCTGAATTACAGCGGTGCTGTGAAGGAAAACCTTGTTCAGAAAACTCATGAATTCCGATTACCAAACAGAGAGAAACATATTATTTAATTAACATAATAATCTTTGTATCTCCGTCAATGGGTGTTTTTTTATTCATCTAGGCTATTTCACATATTTCACATATGTGAAATCCTGCTGCAATCCTCCTGCTGCAAATTCTAAACACAGTACTGCAAATGCTAATATCTGTTATGAGTGGAAAATGAACACTGTTATTACTCTCCCCAACATTATTTATGGGCCAGGGCTGGTATTCATAAAGTGCCTAAGAGTAGAAATGCTGATCTAGGATCAGGTCTCCACTGTCCATGTAATGTAAATGTATTCATTATTATCTAAAAGACAAAACAGATCCTAGACCAGCAATCCTACTCTGAAAAGTTTTATGAAAACGGAACCATGAATACCAATGCCCAATACTGTGCTTTAACAGTATCCTGCTCTATAGAAATAGCAGGCTCACTGTTATACTGTAAGGAAACTCAGGCACTGGCAAGTAATGGTAGAACTCCAAAGTAACAAGCAGCCTTAGTTATCACTATTAAAAGCCCAATTACTCATAATGGATTTAATAGATTTTCATTCGGGAATGCTCTCCCTTCTTTAGTCATACATGCTATTGCAAAGATAAGTGTGTTTTGTGGCATTTTATTGATCCTTACACCGTGAATTGAGTGCATTTTATAAACATGGTAACCCTTTACACTCGTACACTGGTTGAAAATGGCAGATATGTCTGTACATTAACATGCTATACATGACGCCAGAGCTCTGGCTCTGAGCTTCACAGCGCTGTATGGGTTTTGATTGACAGCCATTCTGAACATGACCAACTTGCACGACAAGAAGTCACTCCCAACCCTCACACAACCTTTGCAAATTGTTGGTTGTCTGAGTGAGGGAATTTTTTATTTTTTTCATGTTTATTTAACCTTTATTTAATTAGGCAAGTCAGTTAGGAACAAATTCTTATTTACAATGACGCCCTACCACCCGGCCAATCCCCTAACCCGGACGATGCTGGGTCAATTGTGCGCCGCCCTATGGGACTCCCGATCACGGCCGGTTGTGACACAGCTTGGGAACGAACCAGGGTCTGTAGTTAAGCCTCTAGCAATGCAATACAGTGCTTTAGACCGCTGCACCACTCAGAAGGCCCAAATTCTGTAAATTAAGAGGATACATTTTGAAACATGAGACAGTGAGGATTATAATAAATACCGCTTTGATGTCATACAAGCAAGCCAAACAACCGTGAGTCCAAATGTACACTCACATTTCCATATCATGAAGGGGAGGAGACAGGTTAAAGAGGGATTTTTAAGCCTTGAGACAATTGAGACATGGATTGTGTATGTGTGCTATTCAGAGGGTGAATGGGCAAGACAAAAGATATAAGTGCCTTTGAACTGGGCATGGGAGTAGGTGCCAAGCACACCACTTTGTGTCAAGAACAGCAGTGCTGCTGGGTTTTTCATGCTCAACAGTTTCCTGTGTGTATCAAGAATGGTCCACCACCCAAAGGACATCTAGCCAACTTGACACAAAGTATTGGAGTCAACATGGGCCAGCATACCTGTGATCGCTTAGCAAAATATATATACACTGCTCAAAAAAATAAAGGGAACACTTAAACAACACAATGTAACTCCAAGTCAATCACACTTCTGTTAAATCAAACTGTCCACTTAGGAAGGAACACTGATTGACAATAAATTTCACATGCTGTTGTGTAAATGGAATAGACAACAGATGGAAATTATAGGCAATTAGCAAGACACCCCCAATAAAGGAGTGGTTCTGCAGGTGGTGACCACAGACCACTTCTCAGTTCCTATGCTTCCTGGCTGATGTTTTGGTCGCTTTTGAATGCTGGCGGTGCTTTCACTCTAGTGGTAGCATGAGACGGAGTCTACAACCCACACAAATGGCTCAGGTAGTGCAGCTCATCCAGGATGGCACATCAATGCGAGCTGTGGCAAGAAGGTTTGCTGTGTCTGTCAGCGTAGTGTCCAGAGCATGGAGGCGCTACCAGGAGACAGGCCAGTACATCAGGAGACATGGAGGAGGCCGTAGGAGGGCAACAACCCAGCAGCAGGACCGCTACCTCTGCCTTTGTGCAAGGAGGAGCACTGCCAGAGCCCTGCAAAATGACCTCCGGCGGGCCACAAATGTGCATGTGTCTGCTCAAACGGTCAGAAACAGACTCAATGAGGGTGGTATGAGGGCCCGACGTCCACAGGTGGGGGTTGTGCTTACAGCCCAACACCGTGCAGGACGTTTGGCATTTGCCAGAGAACACCAAGATTGGCAAATTTGCCACTGGCGCCCTATGCTCTTCACAGATGAAAGCAGGTTCACACTGAGCACATGTGACAAACGTGAGTCTGGAGACGCCGTGGAGAACGTTCTGCTGCCTGCAACATCCTCCAGCATGACCGGTTTGGCGGTGGGCCAGTCATGGTGTGGGGTGGCATTTCTTTGGGGGGCCGCACAGCCCTACATGGGCTCGCCAGAGGTAGCCTGACTGCCATTAGTTACCGAGATGAGATCCTCAGACCCCTTGTGAGACCATATGCTTGTGCGGTTGGCCCTGGGTTCCTCCTAATGCAAGACAATGCTAGACCTCATGTGGCTGGAGTGTGTCAGCAGTTCCTGCAAGAGGAAGGCATTGATGCTATGGACTGGCCCGCCCGTTCCCCAGACCTGAATCCAATTGAGCACATCTGGGACATGTCTCGCTCCATCCACCAACACTACATTGCACCACAGACTGTCCAGGAGTTGGCGGATGCTTTAGTCCAGGTCTAGGAGGAGATCCCTCAGGAGACCATCCGCCACCTCATCAGGATCATGCCCAGGCGTTGTAGGGAGGTCATACAGGCACGTGGAGGCCACACACACTACTGAGCTTCATTTTGACTTGTTTTAAGGACATTACATCAAAGTTGGATCAGCCTGTAGTGTGGTTTTCCACTTTAATTTTGAGTGTGACTCCAAATCCAGACCTCCATGGGTTGATAAATTTGATTTCCATTGATAATTTTTGTGTGATTTTGTTGTCAGCACATTCAACTATGTAAAGAAATAGTATTTAATAAGAATATTTCATTCATTCAGATCTAGGATGTGTTATTTTAGTGTTCCCTTTATTTTTTTGAGCAGTGTATATAATTGAGTTAATAAAGTCGTATACAAACATGGTCTCTTTTTTGTTTCCTTGAGTAAGGGAGCTCCAAAATGCAGGTGTTTCAGCCTAGCTTAGTGCTTTCTGTGGTGGTGGGGTGGGCCAGCAAAAAATAGGAGCTTTGTGCTGTGATTGTCTCAGTGTTCTGTCACTCATGGGGACCTTACGCAATGGCCAAGCTTAAGTCCTTAGAAAGGGTAGACAGCCAACATTTCAGCTTTTTGGGTCCAGATTGTTCTGAATAGAATGAGCCTATCTTTGTCTATTGTGAAGAAAATTTGCCGCGACCTGAATGCACTCATGACTTCATTCTATGCGCGCTATGATCTGTTTCCCTGAATTTCATTGTGAAAGCCTAACATTGTAATATCTTATTTTATAACTTAGCTCATGTTGGCAATATAACAGGCTTTCAAATGATGCCCACCTGACGATTTTCAATGGACCATTTTTGGATTGAATAAACAACAACAGTAATTGTGTGATGGTGGGGTTACAGGGTTATGTTCCGAATAACATTTACATTTACATTTTAGTCATTTAGCAGACGCTCTTATCCAGAGCGACTTACAGTAGAGTGCATACATTTTATTACATTTTACATACTGAGACAAGGATATTCCTACCGGCCAAACCCTCCCTAACCCGGACGACGCTATGCCAATTGTGCGTCGCCCCACAGACCTCCCGGTTGCGGCCGGCTGCGACAGAGCCTGGGTGCGAACCCAGCCCAGCCTGGGCGCGAACCCAGAGACTCTGGTGGCGCAGCTAGCACTGCGATGCAGTGCCCTAGACCACTGCGCCACCCGGGCGCAGTTGTCAACTACTAAGTGTTCTTGCTCTAGTTCCTCTACTAAGTGTTCTTGCTCTAGTTCCTCAACAGCACAGCTTGGAGAGCTCCACAAAGACCTTATAGGTGAAGGCTCTTTCCTTGAGTCATAAAAGTGCATTGAAATTACTTAGGATCTGTGCACAGTTTGGAGTGGTGTGTGGTGACTGTGATACACCAGTTAGTGCTCTCACTCAAATCCTTGTCATTTTTTTGTCCTATGTTTCACCTACAACACATTTTCCAGGAATATTTTGTTACTGAATGTATCCAGAGTATTTTCTGATTTCGTTATCAACAAATGCTGCAAAAAGTACAGTAAATGTAAAATGCACATAAAATGTTTGTGTAATGTTTGGATTCAGTCTTGTGTCAGGTGAACTGTTGTGTCCTCACCTTTGGTCTAATAATTTTCTGATAATCTTGAAACTGTTCCCTTTCAATTGTTACCATGGGTATGCATTTCACATTTCTTCTGTAAGAAACATTTCAATTTAGCCCTATCCATTTGGCCAATTCCCATGAGTGTAAAGGGTTAATTATTGTCTTTAGTACTGTAGCGTACTATCCAACGCTCTAATTCTCCCTGACTTTGTAAAGTTTTCCTAGCTATTTTCTCATCTTCTCTAACCAGAGGGCCTGGATATAGCAGAATATATTTGGAGGCGTTTGAGCAGAACCTGATTACCATTGACTCAATTAGCCAGTGTGCTGTCACACTGCACATAGTGTACTGTGACACTGCACAGACAGGGGCACCCCGGGGATGTTCACACACAGGGAGTCATGGGACCATGTCTATCTGTTGTGCTGGAAGTGTTCTAGAACGGTCTGTTCTCTCTGCTCGTAGGTGGCTGTCAGTCACTCAGTTATGACATAAAAGCTGAAGTTGATGACACAGCATAATGGGAGGATCTCAATTGCATACTCCTCGCATCCTCTCTCCTCGCCTTCTTAAAACCCATTGGATGAGAGAGCCACAGGGCCCTCCCCTCTGACCTTTTCCTCCATTGGGTTTTGAGGAGGAGAGTGGACGCGAAGAGTATGCAATTGAGATTCTCCCAATGTCATCTTCCTCCTCACTCCTACACGTTATACTGTAATGTAGAGTAGACTATGTTTCACTTGAACTTTAGAGAGATAGTGCGCCTTTATAGCATAGCCTGTGACTCAGCAATTATTAAATCAAATCAAATCACATTTTATTTGTCACATGCGCCGAAAACAACAGGTGTAGTAGACCTTACAGTGAAATGCTTACTTACAAGCCCTTAACCAAAAATGCAGTTTTAAGAAAAATAACAAACATTTTTTTAAATAAAAGTAACAAATAATTAAAGAGCAGCAGTAAAATAACAATAGCAAAGCTATATACAGGGGGTATCGGTACAGATTCAATGTCCGGGGGCACCGGTTAGTCGAGGTAATTGAGGTAATATGTACTTGTAGGTAGAGTTATTAAAGTGAGTATGCATAGATATTAACAGCAAGTAGCAGCAGCGTAAAAGGGTGGGGGGGGGCAATGCAAATAGTCTGGGTAGCCATTTGATTAGACGTTCAGGAGTCTTATGGCTTGGGGGTAGAAGCTGTTTAGAAGCCTCTTGGACCGAGACTTGGCGCTCTGGTACTGCTTGCCGTACGGTAGCAGAGATATCAATCTATGACTAGGGTGGACTCTTTGACAATTTTTAAGGCCTTCCTCTGACACCGCCTGGTAAAGAGGTCCTGAATGGCAGGAAGCTTAGCCCCAGTGATGTACTGGGCCGTACGCACTACCCTCTGTAGTGCCTTGCAATCGGAGGCCGAGCAGTTGCCATACCAGGTAGTGATGCAACCCATCAGGATGCTCTCGATGGTGCAGCTGTAGAACCTTTTGAGTATCTGAGGACCCATGCCAAATCTTTTCAGTCTACTGAGGGGGGAATAGGTTTTGTCGTGCCCTCTTCAACACTGTCTTTGTGTGTTATGACCATGTTAGTTCGTTGGTGATGTGGACACCAAGGAACTTGAAGCTCTCAACCTGCTCCACTACAGCCCCGTCGATGAGAACGGGGCCGTGCTTGGTCCTCCTTTTCCTGTAGTCCACAATCCTCTCCTTTGTCTTGATCACGTTGAGGGAAAAGTTGTTGTCCTTGCACTCTGACCTCCTCCCTATAGGCTGTCTCGTTGTTGTCGGTGATCAGGCCTACCGCTGGTGTGTCATCGGCAAACTTAATGATGGTGTTGGAGACGTGCCTGGCCGTGCAGTCATGAGTGAACACGGAGTACAGGAGGGGACTGAGTACTATGGTGTTGAACGCTGAGCTGTCGTCAATGAATAGCATTCTCACATAGGTGTTCCTTTTGTCCAGGTGGGAAAGGGCAGTGTGGAGTGCAATAGAGATTGCATCATCTGTGGATCTGTTGGGGCAGTATGCAAATTGGAATGGGTCTAGGGTTTCTGGGATTATGGTGTTGGTGTGAGCCATGACCAGCCTTTCAAAGCACTTCATGGCTACAGACATGAGTGCTACGGGTCGGTAGTCATTTAGGCAGGTTACCTCAGTGTTCTTAGGCACAGGGACATTGGTGGTCTGCTTGAAACATGTTGGTATTACAGACTCAGACAGGGTGAGGTTGAAAATGTCAGTGAGGACACTTGCCAGTTGGTCAGCACATCCTCAAAGTACACGTCCTGGTAATACGCCTGGACCTGCGGCCTTGTGAATGTTGACCTGTTTAAAGGTCTTACTCACATCGGCTGCGGAGAGCGTGATCACACAGTCGTACGGAACAGTGTTACGTTCCTCGAAGTGATATAGAAGCAATTTAGCTCCTCTGGTGGGCTCGTGTCACTGGGCAGCTCTCGGCTGTGCTTCCCTTTGTAGTCTGTAAGAGTTTGCGAGCCCTGCCACACCCAAAAGCATCGGAGCCGGTGTAGTACGATTCAATCTTAATCCTGTATTGATGCTTTGCCTGTTTGATGGTTTGCTGGAGGGCATAGCAGGATTTCTTATAAGCTTCCGGGTTAGAGTCCCGTTCCTTGAAAGCAGCAGCTCTACTCTTTAGCTCAGTGCAGATGTTGCCTGTAATCCATGGCTTCTGGTTGGGGTATGTATGTACAGTCACTATGGGGACGACGTCATCGATGCACTTATTGATGAAGCCAGTGACTGATGTGGTGTACTCCTCAATGCCATCGGTAGAATCCCGGGAACATTATCCAGGATTATTAGCCATTAAAGAAAGGCATAATATCTGAGAATGGAATTCTGCTTGACATCGATTTAATGATTCCAATTCCAATCTCATTCCATTTCATCTCAATACCTTTGTGGCTCGACATCCATAGACAAATGTTTTTCATCAAATCAAATCAAATCAAGTTTATTTTATATAGCCCTTCGTACATCAGCTAATATCTCGAGGTGCTGTACAGAAACCCAGCCTAAAAACCCAAACAGCAAGCAATGCAGGTGTAGAAGCACGGTGGCTAGGAAAAACTCCCTAGAAAGGCCAAAACCTAGGAAGAAACCTAGAGAGGAACCAGGCTATGAGGGGTGGCCAGTCCTCTTCTGGCTGTGCCGGGTGGAGATTATAACAGAACTATGCCAAGATGTTCAAAATGTTCATAAGTGACAAACATGGTCAAATAATAATCAGGAATAAATGTCAGTTGGCTTTTCATAGCCGATCATTAAGAGTTGAAAACAGCAGGTCTGGGACAGGTGGCGGTTCCATAACCGCAGGCAGAACAGTTGAAACTGGAATAGCAGCAAGGCCAGGTGGACTGGGGACAGCAAGGAGTCATCATGCCCGGTAGTCCTGACGTATGGTCCTAGGGCTCAGGTTCTCCGAGAGAGAGAAAGAAAGAGAGAAGGAGAGAATTAGAGAGAGCCAAGATTTTCAAAATGTTCATAAATGACAAGCATGGTCAAATAACTTCTTGTCAATAGGGGGAGCTGTTAGCACTTTGTAATAATGACGTTCCCAAATTAAACTGCCTCGTACTCAATTCTTGCTCGTACAATATGCATATTATTATTACTATTGGATAGAAAACACTCTCTAGTTTCTAAAACCGTTTGAATTATATCTGTGAGTGAAACAGAACTGGACTTAGAGCAATTTTCCTTTGTGGATGTGAGAATGCAGAACTTTGCTGGCTGTTCTGAGACCTGTGTATAAATCTGCCTGTCTTCTATTGGTTGAGATGCACTGCATATGCCTTCCCCTGGATGTTAGCGAATAGGGAGACTTGAAATGGAGTCTCTACGTAGATCTCAAAGGTTATAAATCACTTGGCAAAGACGTGTCTGTTCTTTTCCCTCTTCGCTCTGACGCACTGAGGACCTTGGCATATTGTACTAGAACCATCGGTTATAGATCTTAGAAATTTCTGGCTGTGTTTTTATTCGATATAGGCTTTAAAGACATCATAATCTTGTTATTTTAAACCGAATTATATCAGTTTGTCAGTATATTGCGATTTTCGGGTATTTCATTTCCTGGCGTTCTAGGGGGTTGGTTATCTCTCTCTCTCATGCTAATGTTTACTGCTAATTGCAACGTTGAAGAGGACGTTATACAACCTAGCAACGATTCTTTTGGACAAAGGACACCTTTCCCAAGATTCTGATGAGAGTTCATCAAAAAGTAAGAACTATTTATGCTGATAATTCGTTGTTCTGTTGAAAAATGTCAAATGCATAAGCCGCCATTAATTGCAGTGCAGCCTCGCTTTATCGCACGCTGTATTTTGAAGTAACGTTAATTTTAAAAATGTAACCCAGCGATTGCATTAAGAACTAATTTGTCTTTCAATTGCTGTCCAACCTGTATTTTTTAGACAAGTTTTGGAATAGTTACTGATTAGAATAGGTGCCTCTCCAAAGATTTCTCCTGACATTTTCTGGGCAGCTTTGCTACTTTTCTCATTGTATAACCACGATTTGTGGCGCTAAATATACACATTTTCGAACAAACTCTATATGCATTGTGTAATATGATGTTATAGGACTGTCATCTGAAGAATTCTGAGAAGGTTAGTGAAAAAATTAATATATTTTGGTGGTTTATACGTTATCGCTATTTTTGCCTTGAATCAATGCTGTTGTGATGTTTGCTATTGTGGTAAGCTAATATAACGCTATATTGTGTTTTCGCTGTAAAACACTTAAAAAATCTGAAATATTGGCTGGATTCACAAGATCTTTGTCTTTCATTTGCTGTACGCTGTGTATTTTTAAGAAATGTTTTATGATGAGTAATTAGCTAATACACGATGGTCTCTGTAGTTATTCTAGTTGCTTTGGTGAGAGTTGTGATGGTGGCTGCAATGGTAAACTATGATTTATACCTGAAATATGCACATTTTTCTAACAAAACATATTTATTGTATAGCATATGTTATCAGACTGTCATCTGATGAAAGTGTTTCTTGGTTAGTGGCTATTTATATCTTTATTTGGTCGAATTTGTCATAGCTACTGATGCAGTAAGAAAAGGGTGGAGTAAAAAAAGTGGTGTCTTTTGCTAACGTGGTTAGCTAATAGATATACATATTGTGTCTTCCCTGTAAAACATTTTAAAAATCAGAAATGATGGCTGGATTCACAAGATGTGTATCTTTCATCTGGTGTCTTGGACTTGTGATTTAATGATATTTAGATGCTACTATTTACTTGTGACGCTATGCTAGCCTATGCTAGTCAGCTTTTTTTACTGATGGGGGTGCTCCCGGACCCGGGTTTGTGAGGAAGTAGAGGATAATAATCAGGAATAAATGTCAGTTGGCTTTTCATAGCCGATCATTAAGAGTTGAAAACAGCAGGTCTGGGACAGGTAGGGGTTCCATAACCGCAGGCAGAACAGTTGAAACTGGAACAGCAGCAAGGCCAGGTGGACTGGGGACAGCAAGGAGTCATCATGCCCGGTTTGCCGTGACATATGGTCCTAGGGCTCAGGTTCTCCAAGAGAGAGAAAGAAAGAGAGAACGAGAGAATTAGAGAGAGCATACTTAAATTCACACAGGACACTGGATAAGACAGGAGAAGTACTCCAGGTATAACCAACTGAACCTAGCCCCCCGACACAAACTACTGCAGCATAAATACTGGAGGCTGAGACAGGAGGGGTCAGGAGACACTGTGGCCCCATCCGATGATACCCCCGAACAGGGCCAAACCGGAAGGATATAACCCCACCCACTTTGCCAAAGCACATTCCCCGCACCACTAGAGGGATATCTTCAACCACCAACTTACAATCCTGAGACAAGGCCAAGTATAGCCCACAAAGATCTCCACCACAGCACAAACCAAGGGGGGGCTCCAACACAGACAGGAAGATCACGTCAGTAACTCAACCCACTCAAGTGACGCACCCCTCCTAGGGACGGCATGAAAGAGCACCAGTAAGCCAGTGACTCAGCCCCTGTAATAGGGTTAGAGGCAGAGAATCCCAGTGGAGAAAGGGGAACCGGCCAGGCAGAGACAGCAAGGGCGGTTCGTTGCTCCAGAGCCTTTCCGTTCACCTTCACACTCCTGGGCCAGACTACACTCAATCATATGACCTACTGAATAGATAAGTCTTCAGTAAAGACTTAAAGGTTGAGACCGAGTCTGCGTCTCTCACATGGGTAGGCAGACCGTTCCATAAAAATGGAGATCTATAGGAGAAAGCCCTGCCTCCCGCTGTTTGCTTAGAAATTCTAGGGACAATTAGGAGGCCTGCGTCTTGTGACCGTAGCGTACGTATAGGTATGTACGGCAGGACCAACTCGGAAAGATAGGTAGGAGCAAGCCCATGTAACGCTTTATAGGTTAACAGTAAAACCTTGAAATCAGCCCTTGCCTTAACAGGAAGCCAGTGTAGGGAAGCTAGCACTGGAGTAATATGATCAAATTTCTTGGTTCTCGTCAGGATTCTAGCAGCCGTATTTAGCACTAACTGAAGTTTATTTAGTGCTTTATCCAGGTAGCCGGAAAGTAGAGCATTGCAGTAGTCTAACCTAGAAGTAACAAATGCATGGATTCATTTTTCTGCATCATTTTTGGACAGAAAATTTCTGATTTTTGCAATGTTACGTAGATGGAAAAAAGCTGTCCTTGAAACAGTCTTGATATGTTCGTCAAAAGAGAGATCAGGATCAAGAGTACCGCCGAGGTCCTTCACAGTTTTATTTGAGACGTATCACGGTTTTCTAAATTACAACCCAGAAGCAGACCAGGACAAGGAGAGTAGGACGAAGGTGAGTATTTATTTACAAGTTTAAACGTAGAGGTAGAATGATCCAGGTGGCGGAGCGGGCAGCGGAGGTGAGTTGATGGGAGTGAATAGGCAGATCCAAGGGAGTAACAGAAGCCACCGACGACCAGGCAGGGATGGGGTGAGTGTTCCGGATGAATGACTGTAGACAGAACAAACGGAGGTAAGTTCAAGGCAAGCAAGACGTACAAAACAACAAAACAAACTCTATCAAACTGGAGGCTGATACACTGGCACAACATACTGTTCATGGCTAACGATCCGGCAGGGAATGGATGTCAGGTCAGAGCTTATGAAGTGGAGGGGTAATGATCAGGACCAGGTGTGCAGATAGCTGATGGGATACAGGTGCGGGTAATCAGAGATCTCCCAACTAGCTACGTCGCCCGGCAACCAGTTCCAGGACAGAACACAGGCAAAAACAGACTCAGGAAGCGGGATTCGTGACAAGACGACTTTACAACCATCAAGATTAATTGTCAGATTTAACAGAAGATCTCTTTGTTTCTTGGGACCTAGAACAAGCATCTCTGTTTTGTCCAAGTTTAAAAGTAGAAAGTTTTCAGCCATCCACTTCCTTATGTTTGAAACACAGGCTTCTAGCGAGGGCAATTTTGGGGCTTCACCATGTTTCATTGAAATGTACAGCTGTGTGTCATCCGCATAGCAGTGAAAGTTAACATTATGTTTTCGAATAACATCATTTACATTTACATTTACATTTAAGTCATTTAGCAGACGCTCTTATCCAGAGCGACTTACAAATTTGGAAAGTTCATACATATTCATCCTGGTCCCCCCGTGGGAAATGAACCCACAACCCTGGCGTTGCAAGCGCCATGCTCTACCAACTGAGCCACACGGGACCGTGTGGCTTTACCCTTATTGCGAAGAAAACCCCTAGTTGAGAGGGTCAAGTGTGTTCTGTTCTTCTCCATCCTATTCTTTACCCCTCATCTGGCATTCACATCTATTTATATCAATCACATTCTCACAAACACACACAGGCAGCTGCCTACTGAGCTATTCTTCACAGACAAGATTACACAGTAGAATAGGGTGCAGCGAGTGATCATAGTTCACTTTCTCCATACAAGATTAATCACACGTGGAGTGTCTTGCCTGGATATTTAATGGTTTACCCCTATATGTACCATAGCTGGATAAGAATTATGATGATTTTTTCACTAGTATTCACAGCCCCAGTACATCCTTTTATCTGTAACAAAAAACATAGCTGTGTTCAAATACCCATACTACATACTTAATGAGTATATACTACATACTATATACAATTAGTTCATTTTAGTATACTGTAAACAAACTGTATCATTTCAGCTGAGCGTACTAGAGCTTTGTCTGTCTACCGGATGTTGATGCTGTTGCTATGCAACCTCTAGCTAGCTTGTTAGCATAACAAATGACTAGCTAAACATTTTATGATTTCTGTTGTGTTCGTAAATTCAGTCTGGAGTGCTAGAGTGTGCTCTGGGCGTTGTCAGATTGTCCGTTCGGAGCATTCAGAGCACACACACTGGATGCTCTGGCCGAGGAGTAGGGTTGATCCGAGCGTTCAACGACGGTCAAGCACCCAAGCTAACTGGCTAATGTTGGCTAGCTACTTCCAGACACAAATGAGAGAACACCTCACTCAGACCATTTTACTCACCCTATCAGAGCTGGTTAGGCTGTTTTCATGTTATCCAGAGCGTTGATGACTGTAACTGTGCTGTTGGCAACAATTTAATTACGCTTCTTTTTGCCAATGTTTACTGACACCAGCCATATTCAACGGGTTATTCTGCGTGAGAGTTCTCTGAAATCGTAGTATATAGGCAGAATTAACAATGTCCAATGAAATGCACAATGACTATACCACTTAGCTAAATAAATAATCAAGTAAATAAACATTTGGTAGTTAGTTAGATAGCAGATAGTTAATATACTGCTTGGCAAGTTCGATATATTAGTAGCCAACTAACGTTAGGTAACATACCGGTACTGATGTAATGCTATGCGATTCGTAAGGATAGTGTAGCTAACAAATTGTCAGCCAACATAAGGTGTAACGTAACTTATTTGAACAGTTATTACTTTATTACATTGCTCAACATTTGTCATAATTAGTTAAAGCAATTAATTTGTATCCACTCTCGTCAGACTTTGGCTGCATATTTTACACCATTTTCTTCAAATCTGAAAATGTTGTGAAGCCACGTCCATTTTCTGAAGAATTACATTATGGGTCCTAAAAATACAGAAAAAAGTGTCCACTGCATGTATACTTCGTTTTTTGCCGAATTTAGTAAGACATCCAGGAACTTTTGACATACTAACTATATCCATACTATGACCAATAAGCATACTATCTACTCAAGTCACATCACAAATAGTACGGTTAGTGCGGTTAGTTTGAGTATTCGAACACAGCTCTTGTCTGTCTGGAAATTAAGATTTTGTTTTTGAGCTTCAAGGTTTAGAGAAAATGTGCAGTGTCTGTGTTATGCAAATGTTTATAACAAAGCGTTACCAAGGGATACCAATCTTCAATTCATTTAAAAAAAATCTATATATACTGCCTGGTTCACTCAACAAAGCAGTATTTTGTTGTTACTTTTTTTTAATGTTATGGTTTTGCGGGTTAGGCTTGTAATGGTTGTAGCATGTGACTATAGGAGATCAATCACACCAGCAGCATGCCTGCACAGTAGAGACACCCCTCTTCCAAGGCAGCACAATGGCATGTTTTATAACCTATGACGGCCATCAATTAGTACACAATCAATAAACCGTCGCTAGTAAACCAGCTTGGCTGACAAATTTTACCAGGGCCTCCCTTCCTCTCTCTCCTCTACCCTCGTGCTTGATCTTGCTCGCTTTCTATCCTCTCTCTCGACCTTGCTATCTTCCTCTATCTTGCTCTCTCCCTCTCTCTCCTCCCTCTCTTTCGCTCTCGCTTTCTCTACCACTCTCTTTCCCTTTACCTTCTCTAGGCATGGAGTTTGTTTGCTCAACAGAGTTCAACAGAATCTTGAAAGGAAAATATACTAAATAAGTGTGTATATTGAATCCTTTGTGATGATGTTCTTAGGAAAGCAGTTCCATTCATACCGGTACTTACTATATAGTAATGTATGTCAATCTTTTAAAATCTTTACAATTCTTTGGATACAACAGTAACACTTGAGGCTGTTTTATTTACCTAGAAAGAGGTAAAGTACATTGAATACTTTTGATAGAAAGATGTTGAACTGGGTCAAGTTGTTTTCATTCCACCTACAGAAAACAGTCTAGAGAAATGGCCGTGCTTTGCCAGCGTGATCTCATAGACTAGACATAACCTACAGTGCCTTCAGAAGTATTTACACCCCTTGTTGTTGTGTTACAGCCTGAATTTAAAATGGATTCAATTTAGATTTTTTGTCACTGGCCTACACACTGGCCTACATCATTTTGAAGTGGAATTATGTTTTTTGAATATTTTTACAAATGAATAAAAAATGAAAAGCTGAAATGTCTTGAGACAATAAGTATTCAATCCCTTTGTTATGGCAAGCCTAAATAAGTTCAGGAGTACAAATGTGCTTAACAAGTCACATAATAAGATGCAATAATAGTGCTTAACATGATTGTTGAATGATAATACATTTTTCAAACGTACTGCAAATTGAGAAATCATGTGACCAAACTGAATAAAAAGAAGAAGAATCTACACTATGAAACAAAGATAAATGACATAAAGAATGATCGTAAAAAGCTTTGGAGCACCTTCAATTAAATTTAGGGAAAAAAGGCAAACTCAGCTCCATCATTCATTGAATCAGATGGCTCATTCATCACAAAACCGACGGATATTGCCATCTACTTTAATGATTTTTTAAATTGGTAAGATTAGCAAATTCAGGAATTTCCCTCCCAGGGAAGCTATCTAGGCCCCTTACTTTTTTATATCTTTACTAACGACATGCCACTTGTTTTGAGTAAAGCCAGCGTGTCTATGTATGTCAGATGACTCAACACTATACACGTCAGCTACTATAGCGACTGAAATGACTGCAACACTTAACAAAGAGCTGCAGTTAGTTTCAGAATGGGTGGCAAGGAATAAGTTAGTCCTAAATATTTTAAAAACTAAAAGCATTGTATTTGCGACAAATCATTCACTAAACCCTAAACCTCAACTAAATATTGTAATAAATAATGTGGAAATTGAGCAAGTTGAGGTGACTAAACTGCTTGGAGTAACCCTGGATTGTAAACCGTCATGGTCAAAACAAATTGATGCAACAGTAGCTAAGATGGTCCATAATAAAGTGCTACTCTACCTTCTTAACAGCACTATCAACAAGGCAGGTCCTACAGGCTCTAGTTTTGTTGCACCTGGACTACTGTTCAGTAGTGTGGTCAGGTGCCACAAAGAGGGACTTAGGAAAATTGCCATGAGCTCAGAACAGGGCAGCACAGCTGGCCCTTGGATGTACACAGAGAGCAAGCATTAATAATATGCATGTCAATCTCTCCTGGCTCAAAGTGGAGGAGAGATTGACTTCATCACTAATTGTATTTGTGAGAAGTATTGACTTGTTGAAAGCACCGAGCTGTCTGTTTAAATGACTAGCACACAGCTCAGACACCCATGCATACCCCACAAGACATGCCACCAGAGGTCTCTTAACAGTCCAGAACAGACTATGGGAGGCACACAGTACTACATAGAGCCATGACTACATGGAACTCTATTCCACATCAGGTAACTGATGCAAGCAGTAGCATCAGACTTTTTTTTTTTTAACAGATAAAAACAGCTTATGGAACAGCGAGGACTGTGAAGCAACACAAACATAGGTGCAGACACATGGATACACACACATGATAACATACGCACTATACACACACATACACATGGATTTTGTGTTGTAGATATGTGGTAGTGGAGTTGGGTCCTGAGGGCACGAACTTAGTGTGTTGTGAAATCTGTTATGAATGTATTTTAATGTTTTTAAGATTGTATAACTGCCTTAATTTTTCCGAACCCCAGGAGGAGTAGCTGCTGCCTTGGCAGAAGCTAAAGGGGATCCATAATAAATACAAATACCTTATCTCTGTACCCCACACATACAATTATCTGTAAGGTCTCTCAGTTGAGCAGTGAATTTTCAACACAGATTCAACCACAAAGACAAGGGAGGTTTTACAATGGCTCTCAAAGAAGAGCAGCTATTTGTAGATAGGTAAAAAATGGCAGACATTGATTATCTCTTTGAGCATGGTGAAGTTATTAATTACACTTTGGATGGTGTCAATACACCCAGTCACTACAAAGATACAGGCATCCTTCCTAACTCAGTTGCCGAAAAGGAAGGAAACTGCTCAGGGATTTCACCATGAGGCCAATGGTGACTTTAAAACAGTTACAGAGTTGAATGGAACTGAGGACAGATCAACAACATTGTAGTTATTCCACAATACTAACCAAAATGACAGAGTGAAAAGAAGGAAGCTTGTGCAGAAAAAAAATATCCCAAAACATGCATCCTGTTTGCAATAAGGCACTAAGTAAAACTCCAAAAACATGGCAAAGAAATCCACTTCATGTCCTGAATTCAAAACGTTACATTTGAGGCAAATCCAACAAAACAAATCACTTAGTACCACTCTTCATATTTTCTAGCATGGTGGTGGCTGCATCATGTTATGGGTATGCTTGTCATTGGCAAGGACTAGTTTTCTTTTCATAAAAATAAATGGAAGCTAAGCACAGGCAAACTCCTAGAGGAAATTCTGGTGCAGTCTGCTTTCCAACAGACACTGGGAGACAAATTCACCATTCAGCAGGACAATAACCTAAAACACAAGGCCAAATATAGACTGGAGTTGCTTACAAAGAAGACATTGAATGTTCCTGAGTGGCCTAGTTACAGTTTCGACTTAAATCGGATTGAAAATCTATGGCAAGACCGCCCTGATCTGTTTCACCTGTCCTTGTGCTTGTCTCCACCCTGCTCCAGGTGTCGCCCATCTTCCCCACTTATTCCCTGGGTACTTATACCTGTGTTCTCTGTTTGTCTGTTGCCAGTTCGTCTTGTTTGTTCAAGTCAACCAGTATTTTGTCTCAGCTCCTGCTTTTCCCCAGTCTCTCTTTTTCTCGTCATCCTGGTTTTGACCCTTGCCTGTCCTGACTCTGAGCCTGCCTGCCGTCCTGTGCCTTTGTCCCTACTCTGCATTACTGACCTCTGCTTGACCTGACCCTGGCCCTGCCTGGCATCCTGTACCTTGGCCCCACTACTCTGGATTATCAACCCCTGCCTGCCTGGACCTGTCGTTTGCCTACCACTGTTGTTGCAATAAACATTGTTACTTCAAAAGTCTGCACTTGGGTCTTACCTGAAACCTAGCAATGTTCAACATCCAAATTGACAGATCTTGAATACATTTATAAAGAATAATGTGAAAATATTGTGCAATCCAGGTGTGCAAAGCTCTTAGAGACTTACCCAAAAAGACTCACAGCTGTAATCGCTGCTAAATGTGACTCTAACATGTATTGACTCAATGATGTGAATACTTATGTAAATGAGATATATCTGTATTTAATTTTCAAGAAATTTGCTAACATTTTGTTTTCACTTTGTCATTATAGGGTATGTTGTGTAGATGGGTGAGAAAATACATATATTTAATACATTTTGAATTCGGGCTGTAACACAACAAAATGTGGAATAAGTCAAGGGGTATGAATACTGTAGTGGGGTGATATTTGATATGTATATTACATTTACCTCACATGTGACCCCTAATAAGACTATGCAATTAAACCTATTCAAATGTTTAGCTGATTCCATAAATATAATACAAATATGCAAGAGACTATAGTTGAGCTACAGTAATAAGCAATCAAGAAATGTCAATGTAATTACTTTGTAAAATGAATTAAATTACATACAAAGCATAAATCATATACGATAAATAAAATAAATAAAAGCATAAAAGGCATAAATCACATACAAAGCATTAACAAGCATTTCAAGGTATTATTCTAAGCATGATCAGAGAGGGAAAGAGAGAGACAAGTCATAGCCTGAAAGGGCGTGCCACAAGAATCCCTGGAGTGGAGAGAGAAAGACAGGTATATTTATTTGGTTGTTCCAAAATTCAAGGAAAAAAATTCAAATAAATGTGGTTTAAATTAAAAACAATACAAATTTTGAACAATAAGTAATCAATCCAACATAAACTAATCGAATCAAAATAAAAACAAATAAAAACACAAAAAATGCATTCAATAAAAAAACAGGTACTGTAGCCATAATCAGTCCATCAATTAGTCAGTCAGTCAGTCAGTCAGTCAGTCAGTCATGTTTGGTCCGGTGGAGTGGTTGATAGTGTGTTAGGATCTTTGTGTTAGGGAAGCAGTGGGGTCTGGGCTGGCAGTTGCTGGATGGAGGTGGTACTGTAATTGTGGTTGGTCGGTGCTGTGTCCAGGGTTGGTGCTGGTGTTGGGCTGGGACCGGGAATACCTGGGTTGGTGTTGGGGCCGGGTTGGAAATCATGCTTGTCAGGATTTGGCCAGGATAGTTCAGGTTTTGGTCACTAGATGCCCCCATTGTGCTTTTTTACCCTTTTGTTTTTTCCCTTGTTCCAGTTATTATTTGCACCTGTGCCTCATTTCCCTTGAAAGTATTTAAACCCTTAGTGTTCCTCAGTTCTTTGCTCTGTGTTTGTATGTTAGCACCCTGCCCCAGCCATGCTGTGAACATTTGTTTCTCTTGTTGGATTTTCTTGAGGTACTCTGGTTTTGTTCTTGTTTATTTTTTTATTTTTTTTTATTCTTTTGAGGTTTGTTTTTTCCCTGCTGTTGTTACCACTTTGTGGATTTTCCTTGTGTCTTAGAGGATATACATTTTTTCTCTTCAATATTACTTTTGACGTTGTGGATTTTAATTTTTTGCCTGAAGATCTTTTCCTTTTTACTTTATTAAACCACCGTCTCTAGTATTGCTGTGTCTGCCTCATCTTCTGGGTTCTGCCGACTATTAGCCTGTCTGGCTCTGAAGTTCCGCCAGCGGAACTCCTCCCACATTCCACTGAAAAGGCAGAGCGCGAAATTCAAAAGATATTTTTTTGAAATATTTAACTTTCCCACATTAACAAGTCCAATACAGCAAATGAAAGATACACATCTTGTGAATCCAGTCAACATGTCCGATTTTTAAAATGTTTTACAGCGAAAACACCACATATATTTATGTTAGCTCACCACCAAACACAAAAAAGGACAGACATTTTTCACAGCACAGGTAGCATGCACAAAGCCAACCTAACTAACCAAGAACCAACCAAACTAACCAACAAACAACTTCATCAGATGACAGTCTTATAACATGTTATTCAATAAATCTATGTTTTGTTCGAAAAATGTGCATATTTCAGGTATAAATCATAGTTTACATTGCAGCTACAATCAGAAATTGCACCGAAAGCAGCCAGAATAAATACAGACACCAACGTCAAATACCTAAATACTCATCATAAAACATTTCTGAAAAATCGATGGTGTACAGCAAATTAAAGACAAACATCTTGTGAATCCAGCCAATATTTCCGATTTTTTAAGTGTTTTACAGCGAAAACACAATACAGCATTATATTAGCTTACTACAATAGCCTACCACACTACTGCATTCATTCATCAAGGTACGTTAGCGATAGCGATAGGCACGTTAGCGATAGCGAATAAACCAGCAAGATATATAATTTTTGACTAACCTTGATAAGCTTCATCAGATGACAGTCCTATAACATCAGGTTATACATACACTTATGTTTTGTTCAAAAATGTGCATATTTAGAGCTGAAATCAGTGGTTATACATTGTGCTAACGTAGCATCTTTTTCCCACAACGTCCGGATATTTTTCTGACACTTTTTCTGACACACATATTCTGACCAAATAACTATTCATAAACATAACTAAAAAATACATGTTGTATAGGAAATGATAGATACACTAGTTCTTAATGCAATCGCTGTGTTAGAATTCTAAAAATAACTTCATTACGACATCCAGCTTAGGTATAGCGAGAGAGTACCCAAAAGCTGGGCGCAAACGACTAGTACAACATGTTCGACAGATATATGAAATAACATCATAAAATGGGTCCTACTTTTGCTGATCTTTCATCAGAATGTTGTACAAGGGGTCCTTTGTCGGGAACAATCGTTGTTTGGTTTTAGAACGGCCTTTTTCCCTCTCGATTTAGCAAGCACACTTGCCAAGTGGCGCGAATCTCTCTATCGTCAACAAACTCAGAGAACGGAACACGGCAAAACTCCCGAAAAAATTTAAATAATCTGATTAAACTATATTGAAAAAACATACTTTACGATGATGTTGTCACATGTATCAAATAAAATCAAAGCCGGAGATATTAGTCGTCCATAACGACAGCTTATCAGAAGGCAAATCCAGGTCCCTTCTCGCGCTCTCCAGAAAACAGGAAACTGGTGACACGTCATGCCAAGAGCTATTATTCGAGCCCAGATCAAGTTACACACTCAATTTCTTCTCTCACTGCTTGTCGACATCTAGTGGAAGACGTATGAAGTGCATCTAAACTAATAAATATCAAGGACATTAATAGGCAGGCCCCAGAAGAGAGCATCGATTTCAGATTTTCCACTTCCTGTCAGGAAGTTTGCTGCAAAAGGAGTTCTGTTTTACTCACAGATATAATTCAAACGGTTTTAGAAACTAAAGAGTGTTTTCTATCCAATAGTAATAATACTATGCATATTGTACGAGCAAGAATTGAGTACGAGGCCGTTTAAATTGGGCACGATTTTCCCCCAAAGTGAAAACAGCGCCCTCTGTCCTCAACAGGTTAAAGGTCTCAGTTTACTGAGTGACTGTTTCTCACACCGGGTCCTGACAATGCTGGTACCAGGGCTGGAAACCAGAGGTTGTTGCTGGGTCTGGTGCTGGGACTGGGTACTTGGGAAAAAACAGGAACCAGGAACCGGGAACTGGGGATGGTGCTGACTCGGGATCTGTATAGGGAGAGGGAAGGACAACCTGAGGAGCAAGCAGACACACAAGGGAGCCCTAGACCCAGAGGTCAATGGTGGTACTTCCCTGTGGCATGCTTGTTCCGGTGAAGGTCTGGTGTTTGGTCCCTCCTCTGCACCTCATCTGGTGCTGTGTCTGGTGCTGGAAACCGGTATCTGGATTGATGCTGGGAGTGATGCTGAGTCTGCAGAGGGGAGGAAGGGCAACCTGAGGAGCAAGCAGACACGCAATGGAGCCCGAGACCCGGAGGTCAATTGTGGCACTCCCCTGTGGTCTGCTCGCTCCAGGTGAATGTCTGTTTTTTGGCCCCTCCTCCCCGCCTCTTCCAGTGTTTTGGTGTTGTGACTTGGTGTGGTGCTGGAACTGGGACTGGGGTTGGGTCTGCAGAGGGGAGGAAGGACAACCTGAGGAGTGAGCAAACACCTGGAAGCACAAGTGATGGTACTACCCTGTGACCTGCTCGCTCCAGGCATAGGTGTAGAGCTTTGGTCCTTCCTCCGCACCTCTTCTGGTGTGGTGATGAATGGTTCCTGCTTCTGGTCTGGTTTTGGTTCCGTGAGAGGGATAAGCGTAGAGGGAGGAAGGGGAAAAGGGATGGAGAGGGAGCAGGGGGGGTGGGAGTGGTGGAGGGTATTGTCCATCAGCCTGGGCTGGTGTTGGAGGAGGAGGCTGGAAGACAGAGGGAGCAAACAGGGCCCAGACCCACCTGGCCACAGAGCGTTCACAAACAGTTGGTGGGTGTGTTCAGTGCGAGTGCCTCCGTGGGGCAGTTCTCTGTACGTACAGTACCTTGTGCCATCTCTAGATGGATTCCCTTGTTAGTAGGCAACCATGAACAGCTGTCTGAAGAAAGTCCTTCTGTTCGGAGTGTGTTGTCAGGGTCATGATAAAGGCTTATTGGGGGGTTCAGGTCTGATCATGTCATTACATATTTGGATGAGGGCCTCTAGCAGGTCATTTGTGTTGTTGGGTGGTTTTTGGCTGTTCACAGGTCTTGACATGCCTCCCTACTGACTGCCTGGTGTAGTGGGTTTGGTGGGACGTGTTTGTTGGCGTCAGGGTTTGGGTTCTGTGGTGGTCTTCTGGTCTGGTCTCTTGTTGGTCTGTTTTTTGTCTGGTCTCTTCCGTTTGGTAATTTTTGTCCAGTTTGGTTCATCGTCGTCTAAGAACTGGTGTTGTGAGGCGAGGGGGTCTTCCGGTTGTATGGCCTCTTTCGAAATCGTCTCCCCTTTGACCAGGGGTTTGGAGGGGGTGGAGGTAGCAAGGAAGGGATTGGAGGGGCCAGCAGGGATGGGGGCTGTTTCTGGGATGGCTTGGGTGGTGACGGGGTGGGGGCCGTTTCTGAGACATCTTGGGTGGTGGGTTGGGCGGTGCCTGTGGAAAGGTCTGGGTCTAGGTCTTCGTTGTTGTTGTCTGGTGAAGGGGGTGGGGGATGGTGGGTTTGGGATTTGGGGGGGTTCTGGAAACTGCTAGTGTAGGAACTGGGGGAGGTTCTGGGAAAATGGTCCCCTTTCCCGCACAGGTTGCATGAGCATGTGGAAGTTCAGTCTGAGGTGGGATGGTTGTCTTTACAGAGAGAAAAAGAAACAGTGTAGGTATCTCACCAGCGCAGGTCAGCAACAATAAAGAGAAAGACCCTTTTATGACATCTGAGTTGGTTTGATTCAAAATTTGAGTTGTTGACCAATAGATTTACTGTAAAGTTTTACTCCAATCAGATATCAGACCTACAGACCTGTAAAGACAACAGAGCCTCTGCTACCCAGAGGTGTGATAATGGGGGTTGGTGAGAATCTTGAATTCCTAACACAACACAGAGGAATCCTTACATACAGTGTAAAAAGTCACTTTGGGGGCTGGGTCGCCTTATATAATCCTCCCCTGAACACATCTGATTCTGCGTCAGACAGAAGTGTTCAAAACGGGTTGGCCAGCACTGTAATCACTGTAAACGATCTTCTGACCAGCAGTTCATGGACCTAGCGGCATCACATCAGAAATGTTCTTTTGGCGGGTAGTAGTCTTCATCTTTAGACATGCACATGTCCTTAGGCAAGCAAGCTAGAAAGGAATGCTTCCATTTTTCTTTGTAAGAGCAAAACACAGAACTGAAGGTACACCAACACATCACAGCGTAATTCACATGAATTTACATTTTAATGAGCGTAACATTTTATTTGATCTGATTGGATTAGTCAATAGCAACTTCAGATGTGGTTTTAGCAAATGAATCAGATATACATAAAAGATATCAAAGATTGCTGCATCATAAAAACAGTATATTTGAAAATAAAATAAAATGTATTTGCATCTCAGTTTACAACACCCAACATTAGCATACCAATGGTGAAAGATCTAAGGCCATTTTGTGAGAAAAACAAAAGAATGAGAGAAGGTGAAACTCGCAACTGGTGACTTGCAGGCGCCGAGGCCCAGGCCCACTCAATCACGTTTTATGAACATTTTGGCTGACCATCTGCAGGCTATTAAAGGGGTCAAACATACCTTATCTGTGGCTTTTTCCTGGGAAGAACGTTCCCACAGAACCTTGGGATTACGGACAATGTAGGAGGTATGAAAACAGATGAAAACGTGAAATTTACTAAATTAATGTTACTGTGTGAATGAAATTGTCATGTTTGGATTATTTCAAGAGTCCACAAAGAGCTACGAATGTTGATATGTGTTATTGTACTGTAAGTCCTATGGATTTATTGTTACAGGGAAACTGTTATTTTGTTTGTCGGATGGCGCGACACAGGGGTGCACTCTTATCATTTAAATCGAGTTGATTAGATTACAATCTGGGTGTGTTGTTCCAGTCTATGGATTCTACTAGCAAAGACATTTTAATTCAGGTTGGGCGTGAGTTTCTGCTTGAATTTGGTTAAAAGGACAGTGAATTTGTTCATACTTTGAGAACTTCTTAGCATGCTCCTGTGTATCACACACATCATTTTTTCTCTTAGAGATTATTCTGAACTGAAGACCACATTAAGTTTAGCCTATTGGTGACAGTAATTTACTATTCTGTAATGTATCATCTATTTCATTAACACTGTAATTTTTTGAGTACAAATTATTTTGTGACTAATAAATTATATTATTTGAATTGAGTAAATGCATTCCTCGCTTTAGAGTAATTCTTTGATTGACTGTACACTTATAATGTAGTAGGTCTATTGGTAGTTGTTATATACACTGTAGACATAGCATATGCTTATTACCACCTTGACATCCCTGATCTGTTTACCTCAAGAAATTAATGCTTTGACATTGTTCGCCAGGATTAGCTATTTGTATCTAGTCTCTTAATAATTGCAAAACGGTGCAAGTTAGACATGTTCATGTTAGCCACAACATATTGGAATTCGTAACATAGCATACGTATTGCAAATTTGAAACATATTGTACGATTTAGAATTTGTAACATATCATACTAATTGTAATTCGTAACATATCATATGAATTCAAAGTCATAATGTTGAATCAACATGGAAACGTGATATGATTATAAAAAAGTAATCAACGTAAAGTATTTTTTTAACCCAACTTTTAACCTAAATCCAATCCCATGGTGACACTTTTTGTTGATTTCATGTTGAATTTATGTTAGTAAGACAACAACCAAATGTAAACTAGATGTTGAACTGATGTCTGTGCCCAGTGGTTTAAGCATCCTGGATTTTGATTTACTATGTTTTGTCTACCCCCGAGTCCAGGTTGGCTTTGCAGAACAAAATCATCCTGCTATTATTGCTTTCTTGTTACCAATATTAGGTTAACAAATCAAATCAAATCAAATTGTATTGGTCACATACACATGGTTAGCAGATATTATTACGAGTGTAGCGAAATGCTTGTGTTTCTAGTTCCAACAATGCAGCAATATCTAGCAAGTAATCTAACAATTCCACAACAACTACCTAATACACACAAATCTAAAGGGATGGAATAAGAATATGTACATATAAATATATGGATGGGCCATGACTGACCAGCATAGACAAGATGCAATAGATGGTATAAAATACAGTATATACATCTGGGATGAGTAGCGCAGTATGTATGCCCTAGTCGGCTGGCCCTCGCTACATGTTCGTCGTCAGACCCACTGGCTCCAGGTCATCTACAAGGCTATGCTACGTAAAGTGCCGCCTTATCTCAGTTCACTGGTCACGATGGCTACACCCACCCGTAGCACGCGCTCCAGCAGGTGTATCTCACTGATCATCCCTAAAGCCAAAACCTCATTTGGACGCCTTTCCTTCCAGTTCTCTGCTGCCTGCGACTGGAACGAATTGCAAAAATCTCTGAAGTTGGAGACTTTTATCTCCCTCAACAACTTTAAACATCTGCTATCCGAGCAGCTAACCGATCGCTGCAGCTGTACATAGTCCATCGGTATATAGCCCACCCAATTTACCTACCTCACCCCCCATACTGCTTTTATTTATTTACTTTTCTGCTCTTTTGCACACCAGTATCTCTACTTGCACATGATCATCTGATGATTTATCACTCCAGTGTTAATCTGCTAAATTGTAATTATTCGATTTATTGCCTACCTCCTCATGCCTTTTGCACACATTGTATATAGATTCTCTTTTTTTCTACCATGTTATTGACTTGTTTATTGTTTACTCCATGTGTAACTCTGTGTTGTTGTCTGTTCACACTGCTATGCTTTATCTTGGCCAGGTCGCAGTTGCAAATGAGAACTTGTTCTCAACTAGCCTACCTGGTTAAATAAAGGTGAAAAAAAACGAAAAAATAAATAAATAAACGGTATGTAACATCATTATTAAAGTGGCATTAATAAAGTGACTACTGATCCATTTGTTAGAGTGGCCAATGATTTCAAGTCTGTATGTAGGCAGCATCCTCTCTGTGTTAGTGATGGCTGTTTAACAGTCTGATGACCTTGAGATAGAAGCTATTTTTCAGTCTCTCGGTCCCAGCTTTGATGCACCTGTACTGACCTCGCCTTCTGGATGGTAGCGGGGTGAACAGACAGTGGCTCGGTCGGTTGTTGTCCTTGATGATCTTTTTGGCCTTCCTGTGACATCGGGTGATGTTGATGTGCTGTTGCCGTACCAGGCGGTGATACAGCCTGACAGGATGCTCTCAATTGTCCATCTGTAGTAGTTTGTGAGGGTTTTAGGTGACAAGCCACATTTATTCAGCCTCCTGAGGTTGAGGTGCTGTTGCGCCTTCTTCACAACACTGTCTGTATGGGTGGACCATTTTAGTTTGTCCGTGATGTGAACGTCGAG
Organism: Salvelinus fontinalis; assembly: GCF_029448725.1. NCBI lineage: Eukaryota > Metazoa > Chordata > Actinopteri > Salmoniformes > Salmonidae > Salvelinus > Salvelinus fontinalis. The sequence continues at coordinate 26,730,305 of NC_074678.1, read as the reverse complement.
GAACTTTAAACTTTCCACCTTCTCCACTGCTGTACCATCTATGTGGATAGGGGGGTGCTCCCTCTGCTGTTTCCTGAAGTCCACGATCATCTACTCTGTTTTGTTGATGTTAAGTGAGAGGTTGTTTTCATGACACCACACTCCGAGTGCCCTCACCTCCTCCCTATAGGCTGTCTCGTCGTTGTTGGTGATCAAGCCTACTACTGTTGTGTCGTCTGCAAACTTCATAATCGAGTTGGAGGCATGCATGGCCACACAGTCATGGGTGAACAGGGAGGTAGGCCTACAGATAGGCCTACAAAGTTTATGCTTTATATTGAGCCAGTGAGAGTGGATTAATTGTGCAGGGCAGGAAGAGACTTGCAGCATCACATAGCCTGTGCTTATGAGGCTCTATCAAACCTGTCCCTGGCTAGTGTGGTGCTTTCAATCATAATGTACTTATTGGTACCTATTCATGTTCACTTAAAAAAACTCCCTTAGTTTCTCTATGGTTTGCCTCTGTCTTTTAAAAGTGTAATGTATGCTTTTCAGAGTGGTGGGGCAAATTGTTTTCCCTTTGGCCTGGAGCTTTTCCTAACTCTATAGGGTCTGTTAGTGATTAATCAGTTGTGCAAAGATTTTTTATATGGGCAGTGATGGTAGTGGGACCAGATTTACATTTAGCAGACACTTATCCAGAGTGACTTACAGGAACAATTAGGGTTAAGTGTCTTGCTCAAGGGCACAAAGACAGATTTTTCACCTAGTCAGCTTGGGGATTTGAACTATTGACCTTTCAGTTACTGGACCAATGCTCTTCACAAGCATCTGCTGCTTAGGTATACAGATATTTTCTAAACAGGTCACATGGTTTTAAAGAAATTCTGGAAAAACCTGTCCCTAGGAAGAATGAAAACCCTGTCAAACTGCAGCAACCTTGTACTTGTTCATATTCATTATATTTTACAACTTTTCTTTACACAGACACAACCTCTGCAATTGGGCAGTAGAGCTCACAGGGCTGAGCTTGCGTTATGCAGGTTTACATCGTATAGGCCTATATCATCTGCAATTAAAATTTACTCACAGTCTATTTATGTAATCGGAATTGTGTTCAATTCATTTTAGTTCATAATTTTGGATTGAAAAGGTCAAGGTTGCCTAGCCAGCCAGCCCAAGTTTGAATATAGCCTAAACCAAATTTTATCAAATGTTCTCCTAATACAAATAAATGGGCTATAAATAGGTTACATAACATTACCCTTTTGTTTACCCGGGCCAGAGGGGACAGGATGCATTGGCTGTAGCCTATGCAGCTGCGGTTGTTATCCGTAGCCTAGTTGATCAGACTGGAAAAATCGTGTTTTCTTCCCGTACAGTTTAGTTGTAGGCTGCTGCAATATTTCCGTGAAGAGTTATTGCTTGTGTCTGTCAGGAGTGATGTGTTATCACGTTTGCTAAATAAATACGAGACGACAGTGGAGTGGCTTGCCCTTTGCTAAATGAGGAGCATTGTGCCCGTAGAGAAACCTGTTATTTCCGTGAATCTGAAGAACAGAATGCACATAACCTGCAGCACTCCGATATAAAGAACAGATAGGCCTACATTGTGCGCAAGATGACAAATTGAGTCATACAGCTCAAGTCACGTCACAAATTATAGATGCTCAAGTCGAAGTGGCAAGTTGTTTGTATTTTTTGCCAAGTCAAGTCGTAAAATTTGCGACTCGAGTCCACATCTCTGAATCCTGCTGCTGATGACCTTGAATTTAGTAGTACAGAGCCTGTAAACACATCGGATGAAAGCTTTCACCCTGGAATAAGCTCAACGTCATCTGACTTTGAAACAAGCCAGGACAGCCAAAGGTATTTATAAAAGCACAATACCCTATAGAGAAACCAAAATCACCAATACACTAAACTGTCTACAAGACAAGTGCTCCTAAAACTTTTCACACCCTTGCAGTCAGTTCTTTGGCATGGGAGAGAGGGGTGTTAGTATACTCTTCTAGCCTATTCACTCTATTGCTGGCATTGCTTGTCTACTCAACAGCACAACTGTATGTGCTTATCCACATCAATACACCCCCACTAGACTGTCTACAGTTCAAGCCCCCCTCAAACTTTTCACATCTTTGCTAACAGCCCGTCTCAATGCCCCATTATTAACTCTAAGTGTAACAAAACACATACCAGTCTACTGTAACTTTTTTGTTTACAGATGAACATGGTTTATTTTATGGTTACACTTCAGTCTTCATGTTTTACATATGTTCATGATCAGTCTTCATGTCTCTGCAGGAGACTTGCAGTACATACAAATCTTCTGCAAGAGGTTGAGCATGGTGTAGAATATGAGACATCCCACATACACACAGTAGCTGGCTAGCTAGCTATAACACCAGGCATAGTTACTCCAAGACTAATATGAGTCATAAAGCCAAAGTCATTCCTTTACTCTCCGCCATCATCAAAGCATTTCTCCAGTTTTGTTCCTAACGAGAGGCACTGAGGCTAGCTAGGCTAACTAGCTACAACGTTAGACTACAGTACATTTTACATATACAGCTAGCTAGCTAACTAGGCTAGTTTGGCTTGTAGTGGTACTAACAAACCCCATTATGGCTGAATTGATCACCAAATTCTACTGTACTGAATAACACTGCCTCGTGTAAAAAAAAGAAAAAAAAAGAAGAGGTAATATTGCAAGCTAACTACCAACAACAAAACAAATGACTTGTTTGAAATTTGCCCTCATTAGTCCTCGCAATTTTTTTTCTCGCTGTCTCAACTCATTCTTCAAAAATGTTTTGTCGTCCAGCTCTTCTTGTAAAGAGGAATCATCAGAAGAAGCCATTGTAGCTAATTATTTAGCCATCTCGGATAGATAGTGCTCGGTAACAACTCCAGTGAACTTGTAGACTAGCACTTCCCCCGTTTTGAAAAGGCTGCCTTTGAGGGTGGGAACAAGGAAGCAGGGCTCCCGTCAGGCTGTAGTCTTTACAACGCCAGGGAAAATAGACATTCTGCAATGTCCTGGCAGATAGGAACATTGTTGAGACAAGTCCAATGGCCCTACTGAACAAGAACAACCATATATAGTCACTTCTAGCATGATCGCGCAATCGGCAAAACACAAAGGCCACAATAATTGCTACAAAACATCCCTCCATTTATTTTTATTTCAGACAGTATGCTCAATCAACCAATGATACAATTGATTGAACTATCCCAGCGCAAAAATACAGCTCCAGTGCATAATTATTTCATAAACACCCTCTCATCATTCATAATTATGTAGGAAGACACCCCAAATAGTGTCTAGTGGTGAAGTTTCCCTTTAATTAAATGAAGAGTTCCTTGGTCCTCCTTTTTTTGTTTTTTGATGACCTATACCCCTTTTACTAAAGAGCACCTTCTATTCACAAAGATCTACTATTGTGTACCGTAGCAGCGCTTCCCTTCCTTCTACAAGTTATACTATTGAAAACACATCCTCTGAGGACCTGAATCTCAAAATGTATCCCACTTTTCCTTGAAGTCAGAACTAGGCCAATGATTATGCTTTTACGTACGTACAAAATATATGCCATTTACTGTAGCAGAACATGTCAAAACATTGACATTATCTGAATGCATCACACATGGCCACAGATTCTACTGCCCATTTCTTTATGTTGTTCACCACCCACTGTATTTTTGTTCAGAGTCAGACAGCATGTCAGTGTGCATCACAGTAATCCAGTTAAGTTGCCTATTAAAGGATCCATTGATCAGTTAGCCCTCTGAGGCCTGTGTTCACACACTGCAGGGCACTCCCCAGTCAATATGAGTCGATTAGAGGTGGATTGCAGAAAATACAGCGCCATTACAAGATTTACAGCACCTGTACAGGGAAAAAACCTTCTCTAATCGCCATTACATACAGGGATAATACTGTTGAAGTCGGAAGTTTACATACACTTAGGTTGGAGTCATTAAAACTCGTTTTTTAACCACTCCATACATTTCTTGTTAACAAACTATAATTTTGGAAAGTCGGTTAGGACATCTACTTTGTGCATGACACAAGTCATTTTTCCAACAATTGTTTGCAGACAGATTATTTAACTTATAATTCACATTATTACAATTCCAGTGGGTCAGAAGTTTTGCATACACCAAGTTGACTGTGCCTTTAAACAGCTTGGAAAATTCCCGAAAATTATGTCATGGCTTTAGAAGCTTCTGGTGGGCTAATTGACATCACTGCAGTCAATTGGAGGTGTACCTGTGGATGTAAACTCAGCAAAAAAGAAACGTCCTCTCACTGTTGACTGCATTTATTTTCAGCAAACTTAAATATTTGTATGAACATAACAAGATTCAACAACTGAGATATAAACTGAACAAGTTACACCGACATGTGACTAACAGAAATGGAATAATGTGTCCCTGAACAAAGGGGGGTCAAAATCAAAAGTAACAGTCAGTATCTGGTGTGGCCACCAGCTACATTAAGTACTGCAGTGCATCTCCTCCTCATGGACTGCACCAGATTTGCCAATTCTTGCTGTGAGATGTTACCCCGATCTTCCACCAAGGCACCTGCAAGTTCCCGATCCAACAGGTCCCAGACGTGCTCAATGGGATTGAGATCTGGGCTCTTCGCTGGCCATGGCAGAACACTGACATTCCTGTCTTGCAGGAAATCACGCACAGAACGAGCAGTATGGCTGATGGCATTGTCATGCTGGAGGGTCATGTCAGGATGTGCCTGCAGGAAGGGAACCACATGAGGGAGCATGATGTCTTCCCTGTAATGCACAGCGTTGCGATTGCTAGCAATGACAACAAGCTCAGTCCGATGATGCTGTGACACACCGCCCCAGACCATGACGGACGACCCTCCATCTCCAAATCGATCCCGCTCCATAGTACAGGCCTCAGTGTAACGCTCATTCCTTCGACGATAAACGCAAATCCGACCATCACCCCTGGTGAGACAAAACCGCGACTCGTCAGTGAAAAGCACTTTTTGCCAGTCCACTCTGGTCCAGCGACGGTGGGTTTGTGCCCGTAGTTGACGTTGTTGCCGGTGATGTCTGGTGACGACTTGCCTTACAACAGGTCTACAAGCCCTCAGTCCAGCCTCTCTCAGCCTATTGTGGAGAGTCTGAGCACGGATGGAGGGATTGTGCGTTCCTGGTGTAACTTGGGCAGTTGTTGTTGCCATCCTGTACCTGTCCCCGCAGGTGTGATGTTCGGATGTACCGATCCTGTGCAGGTGTTGTTACACGTGGTCTGCCACTGCGAGGACAATCAGCTGTCCGTCCTGTCTCACTGTAGCTCTGTCTTAGGCGTCTCACAGTACTGACATTGCAATTTAGAGCCCTGGCCACATCTGCAGTCCTCTTGCATCCCTGTAGCATGCCTAAGGCACGTTCACACAGATGAGCAGGGACCCTTGGCATCTTTCTTTTGGTGTTTTTCAGAGTCAGTAGAAAGTGAGTGTCCTAAGTTTTCATATTCATAGCTGTGCACTTAATTGCCTAAGCTGTTAGTGTCTTAATGACCTTTCCACAGGTGCCAGTTCATTAATTGTGTATGGGTCATTTTAAACAAGCATGGGAAACAGTGAATAAACCCTTTACAATGAAGATCTGTGAAGTTATTTGGATTTTTACGAATTATCTTTGAATGACAGGGTCCTGAAAAAGAGAAGTTTCTTTTTTTGCTGAGTTTATTTCAAGGCCTACCTTCAAACTCAGTGCCTCTTTGCTTGACATCATGGGGAAATCAGCCAAGACCTCCACAAGTCTGGTTCATCCTTGGGAGCAATTTCCAAACGCCTGAAGGTACCACGTTCATATGTACAAACAATAGTACGCAAGTATTAACACCATGGGACCACACAGCCGTCATACCGCTCAGGAAGCAGATGCGTTCTGTCTCCTAGAGATGAACGTACTTTGGTAAGAAAAGTGCAAATCAATCCCAGAACAACAGCAAAGGACCTTGTGAAGATGCTGGAGGAAACCGGTACAAAAGTATCTACTGTATATCCACAGTAAAAACGAGTCCTATATCACTGTAACTTGAAAGGCCGCTCAGCAAGGAAGAAGCCACTGCTCCAAAATCGCCATAAAAAAGCCAGACCACGGTTTGCAACTGCACATGGGGATAAAGATCATACTTTTTCTAGAAATGTCCTCTGGTCTGATGAAACAAAAATAGTTTGGCCATAATGATCATCATTATATTTGTAGGAAAAAGGGGGGCGCTTGCAAGCCGAAGAACACCATCCCAACCGTGAAGCACGGGGGTGGAAGCATCATGTTGTGGGGGTGCTTTGCTGCGGGAGGGCCTGGTGCACTTCACAAAATAAATGGCATCATGAAGAAGGAAAATTATGTGGATATATTGAAGCAACATCTCAAGACATCCGTCAGGAAGTTAAAGCTTGGTCGCAAATGGGTCTTCCAAATGAACAATGACCCCAAGCATACTTCCAAAGTTGTGGCAAAATGGCTTAAGGACAACAAAGTCAAGGTATTGGAGTGGCCATCACAAAGCCCTGACCTCAATCCCATAGAAAATTAGTGGGCAGAACTGAAAAAGCTTGTGCGAGCAAGAAGGCCTACAAACCTGACTCAGTTACACCAGCTCTGTCAGGAGGAATGGGCCAAAATTCACCCAACTTATTGTGGGAAGCTTGTGGACGGCTACCCAAAACGTTTGACCCTGTCACGATCGTGTGGCGGATTGACGGACCAAAATGCAGCAGTTGGAAAATAAGCCATCTTCTTTATTAACACCACGAAGATGAACACGACACAAAACTCTATACAAACTAACAAAAACAACAAAACGACCGTGAAGCTACAAACGTTGTGCACATACATACATGCTACAAACGTTCTACATAGACAATTACCCACAACCAATGAGAGCCTATGGCTACCCTAAATAAGGCTCCCAATCAGAGACAACCGAAATCAGCTGTCTCTAATTGGGAACTCATTCAGGTAACCATAGACTCTCCTAGACAACTAAACATACATAGACAACACTAGAAACATGTACTCCACACAAACCCATATACTATACACAACCCCTTTACCATAAACAACACCCAAAACCAACAAAACATAAACATTCCCCATGTCACCCCCTGACCTAACTAAAATAATAAAGAAAACAAAGAATATTAAGGCCAGGGCGTGACAGACCCAAGTTAAACAATTTAAAGGCAATGCTACCAAATACTAATTGAGTGTATTTAAACTTCTGACCCACTGGGAATGTGATGAAAGAAATGAAAGCTGAAATAAATCATTCTCTCTACTATTATTCTGACATTTCACATTCTTAAAATAAGTGGCGATCCTAACAGGGAATTTTTACTTGGATTAAATGTCAGGAATTGTGAAAAACTGAATTTAAATGTATTTGGCTAAGGTGTATGTAAACTTCCGACTTCAACTGTATATGTAAACATTCATAACAGTGTACATTTCCTTCCCTTTAGCAGAATGCCATTTCGAGAAGTAGTCAGCTGTTGTTTTTTATCTCTGGAATGGGAACCAGTCTATAACAGTTTATGCAGGGCAGTGTACTGTGAGCATTGTGAATTGATAAAAGCCTGGTTAACTGATGGTTACAGGTGGCGCTGCTACAGCGTGATCTAATGCATCGTCTGGGTAGTGTACTGTAGTACAGAGGAGTGGATGCTGCATAGGGGATGGCCCACAGCTGCTCTGGCTGCACGCCAAACTCCAGTCTCCTCTCGGCTGCAGGATCATTTAAGCACAAATATATAAACAATGATTTCACGATCTCGTTATCATAGCAGACAAATAAATTAAATATTGATTGGGAGAAGGAGGGAGGCAAGGCAACACAGGACAGAATGACCCATTCTCTCCCTTCTCTCCTCTCAATCTCCATGCTATTGAGTTTCCTTTCTCCAAGATTCTTAGCTTTATCTGGAATTGAATGGCCCCTGCTGCCCTTTCATTGAGTCTCTTACAGTGGTTGGATACTTCCTCTCAGATTCTTGTTTCTGTTTGAGTATGTTTTCTGTAATGTTGGTACTGTGTAGTCCCCCCTGAGTTACCTGGTATAAACATGATGCCAAAGGTCAAATTGAGATCCATTTAAATATGCTCATTCTGTTTGTACAGTAAGATCTGTTAAAACGTCTTAAGGCTAGGGGGTGCTGTTGTCACTATTTATGGTAATCGTGTAATTTTTGAAACGGCTTCCTACAAAATTCTTGATCGTACAATATGCATATTATTATTATTATTGGATAGAAAACAGTCTATAGTTTCTATAGGAGTTGAAATTTTGTCTCTAAGTGGAACAGAACTCATTCTACAGAAATTTCCCTGACATGGAGTCAGATTTCAGAAATGTTGGCCCCTGTTCTGGAGTCAGTTTTAAGGCCAATGTTATTCCTATGAGTATACGGACACTGCTTACGTCTTCCCCTGGATGCCTTTACGTGATGACGATTTGAATGGGGTCGATTGCGCAATCACAGGCACTATAAATAAAAAAACCCTGTAGCTAGGAACTCTTTTCTTGCTGCGTCATGCGCGCGGCGGCCACCGACCCGCACTTGTTCCAAGCATTAGTGTAGGGAGTAATATTACTCTGGTCATGTTTCTACTCGTTATAGGAGTTAAAAACATCATAAGGTAGTTAATTTAAAGCGTTTTATAGCAATTTATATCCGTTTAGTGCGATTTTGGGACATTTATTTCTGAGACGCTGTGAATCTCTGGGCACGCTTCCAGTTCATGCCGAACGCAGTTGGCATTTCCACATGGCAAGAGGACAGCTTTCCACCAAAAGACGATTAGACCCAAGAAAGGATCCTTTGCCCAAGATACTGATGGAAGAACAGCTCAAAGTAGGAACAATTTATTATGATAAATCGTGTTTCTGTCGAAAAATGTTAGTGGCTTAGGACGCCATTTTTTTTGACGTAGCTTCGCTTGGCGCAAACTGTTTTGAAAAGTAAGGATAATTTAAAAAATGTAATTCCGCGATTGTTTTAAGAATTAAATTGTCTATCAATCGCTGTCCACCCTATATTTTTTAGTCACGTTTATGAGTATTTATGTATACGAGTAGATCACTGTCTAATATGGCGCACCAACATTTTCTCACCAGCTGGGCTACTTTTCCCATTGTCTAACCATGATTTTGGTGGCTAAATATGCACATTTTCGAACAAACTGTATATGTATGTTGTAATGTGATGTTACAGGGGTGTCATCTGAAGAATTCTGAGAAGGTTAGTGAAAAAAATAATATATTTTGGCGATGTTTACGTTATCGCTCTCTTTGGCTAGAATCAATGCTGGGGTAATGTTTGCACATGTGCTATGCTAATATAACGATTTATTGTGTTTTCGCTGTAAGACACTTAGAAAATCTGAAATATTGTCTGTATTCACAGGATCTGTGTCTTTCGATTAGTGTATGCTGTGTATTTTTACGAAATGTTTGATGATTAGTAGTTAGGTAAACACGTTGCTCATTGTAATTATTCTAGTCCATTTGTGACGGTGGGTGCAATTGTAAACTATGCCATCTACCTGAAATATGCACATTTTTCTAACAACCTATCCTATACCATAAATATGTTATCAGACTGTCATCTGATGAGTTTTTTTCTTGGTTAGGGGCTATAAATATCTTAGTTTAGCCGAATTGGTGATAGCTACTGGTGTTGGTGGACAAATAAAAGATGGTGGATTATGCTAATGTCTTTTTAGCTAATAGATTTACATCTTTACATATTGTGTCTTCCCTGTAAAACATTTTAAAAATCGGACATGTTGGCTGGATTCACAAGATCGGTGTCTTTCATTAGCTGTATTGGACTTTAATGTGTGAAAGTTAAATATTTAAAAAATATATTTTTTTTGAATTTCGCGGCTCTGCCTTTTCAGTGGGGGTGGGGGGGGTGTGCCGCTAGCGGAACGTGTGTCCTTGAAAGGTTAATTGGTTTGGATTTCTGTTTGTTCCTGAGTTGTCTGGTATTTTTGGTACATGTTGGTACCTTTAAAATACATGCTATTCAAATTGATTTATATAACCCTTCTTACATCAGATGATATCTCAAAGTGCTGTACAGAAACCCAGCCTTAAACCCCAAACAGCAAGCAATGCAGGTGTAGAAGCACGGTGGCTAGGAAAAACTCCCTAGAAAGGCCAAAACCTAGGAAGAAACCTAGAGGAACCAGGCTATGAGGGGTTGCCAGTCCTCTATATCCTGCCAAACAGGCAGGATATAACCCCACCCACTTTGCCAAAGCACAGCCCCCATACCACTAGAGGGATAACTTCAACCACCAACTTACCATCCTGAGACAAGGCCGAGTATAGCCCACAAAGATCTCCGCCACGGCACAACCCAGAGGGGGGCACCAACCCAGACAGGAAGACCACGTCAGCGACTCAACCCACTCAAGTGACGCACCCCTCCTAGGGGCGGCATGAAAGAGCACCAGTAAGCCAGTGACTCAGCCCCTGTAATGGGGTTAGATGCAGAGAATCCCAGTGGAGAGAGGGGAACCAGCCAGGCAGAGACAGCAAGGGCGGTTCGTTGCTCCAGAGCCTTTCCGTTCACCTTCACACTCCTGGGCCAGACTTCACTCAATCATATGACCTACTGAAGAGATGAGTCTTCAGTAAAGACTTAGAGGTTGAGACCGAGTCTGCGTCTCTCACATGGGTAGGCAGACCATTCCATAAAAATTGAGCTCTATAGGAGAAAGCCCTGCCTCCAGCTGTTTGCTTAGAAATTCTAGGGACAATTAGGAGGCCTGTGTCTTGTGACCGTAGCGTACGTGTAGGTATGTACGGCAGGACCAAATCTAAAAAAATTGGTAGGAGTAAGCCCATGTAATGCTTTGTAGGTTAGCAGTAAAACCTTGAAATCATCCCTTGCCTTAACAGGAAGCCAGTGTAGGGAGGCTAGCACTTATGATCAAATTTTTGGGTTCTAGTCAGGATTCTAGCAGCCATATTTAGCACTAACTGAAGTTTATTTAGTGCTTTATCCCGGTAGCCAGAAAGTAGAGCATTGCAGTAGTCTAACCTAGAAGTAACAAAAGCATGGATTAATTTTTCTGCATCCTTTTTGGACAGAAAGTTTCTGATTTTTGCAATGTTACATAGATTGAAAAAAGCGGTACTTGAAACAGTCTTGATATGTTCGTCAAAAGAGAGATCAGGGTCCAGAGTAACGCAGAGGATGCTATTCATCTCCCCTTTCTGCGTTGAACATTTCTAGAGGCTCATATTTTTGCCAAACTACCTCCTCATCCTCCCACAGTACATCCAGGGGGACTGTTACACCAAGACACAGTAAACATTTAAACTTAAACCTTCATTTCAGCTTTTTCGAAAACAATTATTAGAAACTGTTCCCCACAGCTTCTGTTTCAAAGCCTCTGGAGCTGCATTCACAAACAGCAGCCGAGACTCAGCCTCTTCTACCATACTGCCAGATCTACAGTATCTCTCTGAATATCTGTCTCTCTGGCTTTCTCTCTGTCTCAGTTCAATCTGTCTGCATTTATAAAACTATTGTGCTATTGTTTTCAGCCTTTCTCTTCCCCTCTAGTCCTTGTATTCTGCTAAACTACTCTTCTCTATTTAATGACAAATCTCTTTCCATCCCTCCTCTCTCTCTTTATCTCTCTCTGTCTGTTGTTACCTTTCAGAGGCAGCTGCTGAGCTGTATTCGAGGTGGAAACTGCCCTGGACCAAATGTCAGCTCCCTACAGATCCCTGGGGACGTCAGCTTCTTTGCCAACCACCTCGCTGTCCCTACTATGGAGTTTGCATTTGAACAGACCAAAGCAGAAGAGGTACTGAGACCCATACACAAACAGAAGCATAACATTTTATGATAGGGTCTGGTAGTAATAGATGATTTCTCCATTATTTACAAACATTATAGGTGAATTAAAGATTTTCCTCCTTATTGACTAGTTTGTTAAGTGTGATTGTCTATTGCTATGTCAATGACACCTGGTTTAAAGGTATTATCCTGAATTGGGTTGTGTGCTAAAATTGAGGGCATATATTTTTGAGGAAATGTGATGTATTTCACTCTAGGATTTCCTATAAGCAGACATGTAGATGCTAGATATGCTGGCACTTATGTGTTTGGAAACGAGCAGATGTTCTCTACCAGAATGACTGGGATTGTGACAAGAACGTGGTCCAGTGCACATTTTGTACTCCCGTTTAACATCTGTTGCCTTGCCTCATACAGTTTCGACAAGTACACACTCATTACAGTCAGTATTTAAGGCTGTTGAGTCTGCCTTCCAGTATGCAGCTCTTTCCAAAGTTTACACGATGATCTGTCTCGAAAGTCTCCTCAGATATTTGTGTGTCTCTTGTTCTTTTGAATGCCATCTGTATGGAAATATAATGTAGCAGTTTTTGTTTTTGCTAGAAGCCCATTTATATCTCTATGTTATTCTGTTAATGTGGGCATCGTTATTCAACATGCATTCTTGCCTCTTTTGCAACGTCATTTCCCTATGCAAATGATGCAGTGTATCTCAGTTCAGCCAGATACATGTCTATGTGACTGTCTGTCGCCATCAGACCCTGTCAGTATGACATCTGCCACCAGGGCCCGTCTTGCCTCCATTTCACGCCTCCTGTTGATGAGTGGTGGAGATGAAATAATTTGCATCCTCAGCTCACACATCTGGTAGACGCAGGCCTCTGGTGCTTTACACGTTAATGATGCAGACTCCTCACCGTCTGAACAGCGCTCACCTGAAATAACTTCCCCAACTTTAAAAAGGGAAGATGATATCTTGTTAAATGTCTGCCACTGGCAGAACTGATTTAAGTCAGCTAAGCTTTAAATGTCTTGAAATCACTGAATACTGTGCTGTATAGATTTAGACAAAACAATTTGGTAACACTTTACTTGAAACCCAGCTTCATAACTAGTTATGACACTGTCATAACAGCTGACATAACTTGTCATAACCTTTTATAATATGGTCATAATACTGTCATGACGCATATATTTGGGCCTATTATGACAAATATTGCGTTATTTTATGGCTGGCTATGACACCATATAAGCGTGTCAAAACCTACCGCACAATCAAAACATTCCATTACACCATAGCCCACATGTCAACAGTAAGTTTATGCTGTATATATTTTTTTAATTGACCTTATTAAATTATCATTGTAAATGCGCAAACATTGATGTCAGACACCCCAATGCTCTGTTGCTGATGACTGGGATGAATGCAGGAGCAGATTTCAGGAGCAGGACAAGACCCCTTTTTGACTAATGACTGATATAAGGGCATGTACGTGATAGGCCTTGTCACGTTCCTGACCTGTTTTCTGTTAGTTTTGTATGTGTTAGTTGGTCAGGACGTGAGTTTGGGTGGGCAGTCTATGTTTTCTGTTTCTATGTTTGTTTAAGGGTTGCCTGGTATGGCTCTCAATTAGAGGCAGGTGTTTGGCGTTTCCTCTAATTGAGAGTCATATTAAGGTAGGTTGTTTCACATTGTTGGTTGTGGGTGGTTGTCTCCTGTGTCTGTGTATGTCGTTGCGCCACACGGGACTGTTGTCGGTTTGTTTGTTTTTTTCGGTTTATGTAGTCTGTTCCTGTTTCATGCGTTCTTCGTTATATTTAAGTTCTTATGTTCAGCTGCGTCTACGTCGTTTGTTGTTTTGTAGTTAATCAAGTATAGTTCGTTTTTTGTCTTCGTTGTTTTGTTGTGTCTAAATAAATATCATGTCTAAGTATCACGCTGCGTCTTGGTTCAATCCATGCTCCTCCTCTTCGGATGAAGAGGAATAGGAGAACCGTTACAGAACCACCCACCAATCCAGAGCCAAGCAGCGTGAGTTCGAGCAGTGGACATGGGAGGACGTGTTAAATGGAAAAGGTTGCTACACATGGGAGGAAATCCGAGCTGGAAGAGATCGCCTTCCATAGGAACAGCTGGAGGCGATTAGAAAAGCGGAGGCAACGGGAGAGAGAGACCGGATTTATGAAGGTATGTGGCTAGCACGGAAGCCCGTGAAGAAACCCCAAAAATGTCTTGGGGGGGGGCTAAGAGGTAGTGGGCCAAGGGCAGGTAGGAGACCTGCGCCCACTTCCCAGGCTAACCGTGGAGAGCGGGAGTACGGGCAGACGCTGTGTTACGCAGTAGAGCGCACGGTGTCTCCAGTACGTGTGCATAGCCCGGTGCGGGTTATTCCACCTCCTCGCACTGGTAAGGCTAGATTGAGCATTGAGCCAAGTGCCATGAAGCCGGCTCTACATATCTGGCCACCAGTACGTCTCCTTGGGCCGGCTTACATGGCACCAGCCTTACGCATGGTGTCCCCGGTTCGCCTACATAGCCCGGTGCGGGTTATTCCACCTCCCCCCACTGGTCGGGCGACGGGGAGCATTCAGCCAGGTAAGGTTGGGCAGGCTCAGTGTTCAAGGGAGCCAATACGCCTGCACGGTCCGGTATTTCCGGCGCTACCTCCCGCCCCAGCCCAGTACCACCAGTGCCTACACCACGCACCAGGCTTCCAGTGCGTTTTCAGAGCCCTGTTCCTCCTCCACGCACTCTTCCTATGGTGCGTGTCTCCAGCCCAGTGCCTCCAGTTCCGGCACCACGCACTAAGCCACCTGTGCGTTTCCAGAGCCCTGTACACACTGTTCCTTCTCCCCGTACTCGTCCTGATGTGCGTGCCCTCAGCCCGTTGCCACCAGTGCCGGTACCACGCACCAGGCAAATAGTACGCTTTGAGAGTCCAGTGTACCCTGTCCCTGCTCCCCGCACTAGCATGAAGGTGCGTGTCCTTAGCCCGGTGCCTCCAGTTCCGGCACCACGCACCAGATCTACAGTGCGTCTCATCCGGCCAGAGCCATCCGTCTGCCCAGTGCCGTCTGAGCCATCCGTCTGCCCAGTGCCGTCTGAGCCATCCGTCTGCCCAGTGCCGTCTGAGCCATCCGTCTGCCCAGTGCCGTCTGAGCCATCCGTCTGTCCCGAGCCGTCTGAGCCATCCGTCTGTCCCGAGCCGTCAGAGCCGTTAGTCAGTCAGGAGCCGCTAGAGCCATTCGTCAGTCAGGAGCCGCTAGAGCCATTCGTCAGTCAGGAGCCGCTAGAGCCATTCGTCAGTCAGGAGCCGCTAGAGCCATTCGTCAGTCAGGATCTGCCAGAGCCGCCAACCAGACAGGATCTGCCAGAGCCGCCAACCAGACAGGATCTGCCAGAGCCGCCAACCAGACAGGATCTGCCAGAGCCGCCAACCAGACAGGATCTGCCAGAGCCGCCAACCAGACAGGATCTGCCAGAGCCGCCAACCAGACAGGATCTGCCAGAGCCGCCAACCAGACAGGATCTGCCAGAGCCGCCAACCAGACAGGATCTGCCAGAGCCGCCAGCCAGACAGGATCTGCCAGAGCCGCCAGCCAGCCATGAGCGTCCAGAGCCGCCAGCCAGCCATGAGCGTCCAGAGCCGCCAGCCAGCCATGAGCGTCCAGAGCCGTCAGCCAGCCATGAGCGTCCAGAGCCGTCAGCCAGCCATGAGCGTCCAGAGCCGTCAGCCGGCCATGAGCGTCCAGAGCCGTCAGCCAGCCATGAGCGTCCAGAGCCGTCAGCCAGCCATGAGCATCCAGAGCCGTCAGCTAGTCATGAGCGTCCAGAGCTGCCATGTATCCAGAACTGCCCCTCAGTCCAGAGCTGTCTCTCTGTCCGGAGCTGCCCTTCAGTCCGGAGTTGCCCCTCTAACCTGAGCTACCTCTCTATCTTGACCTACCTCTCTGTCTTGAGCTATCTCTCTGTATTGAGCTACCTTATCCTGGTGCTGCCCCTTATTTTGAAGTTACCTATTAAGTTAAGTAGGTGTAATAAGAGGGTGGTCATTTTAAGGGGGCGTAAGCTGGGATTGACTATGGTGGGGTGGGGACCTCGCCCAGAGCCTGAGCCATCACTGTGGTCAGACGCCCACCCAGACCCTCCCCTAGACTTTTGGTGGTGCGTTCGGAGTACGCACCTTGAGGGGGGGGTTATGTCACGTTCCTGACCTGTTTTCTGTTAGTTTTGTATGTGTTAGTTGGTCAGGACGTGAGTTTGGGTGGGCAGTCTATGTTTTCTGTTTCTATGTTTGTTTAAGGGTTGCCTGGTATGGCTCTCAATTAGAGGCAGGTGTTTGGCGTTTCCTCTAATTGAGAGTCATATTAAGGTAGGTTGTTTCACATTGTTGGTTGTGGGTGGTTGTCTCCCGTGTCTGTGTATGTCGTTGCGCCACACGGGACTGTTGTCGGTTTGTTTTGTTTTTTCGGTTTATGTAGTCTGTTCCTGTTTCATGCGTTCTTCGTTATATGTAAGTTCTTATGTTCAGGTGCGTCTACGTCGTTTGTTGTTTTGTAGTTAATCAAGTATAGTTCGTTTTTTGTCTTCGTTGTTTTGTCGTGTCTAAATAAATATCATGTCTAAGTATCACGCTGCGTCTTAGTTCAATCCATGCTCCTCCTCTTCGGATGAAGAGGAAGAGGAGAACCGTTACAGGCCTATCTGGCTTATATGATTACGATGGTCTTAAGGCTTCTTAAAGTGTATTTTCTTAGTCCAAGTAAAGTGACACAGGATGGTCATAATGCTTCATGACAGAGTCAAGTGTATTTTCTACAAGTTATTTAAAATATGATGGGAAAAAAACATGACTGTAAAGAATTAATTACAGCAACGGATTTAAGAAACACATTTTCAAACGAAAGGAAACTTCTCAGCAGGGAAGAAACACATTTTCAAACGAAAGGAAACTTCTCAGCAGGGAAGAAACACATTTTCAAACGAAAGGAAACTTCTCAGCAGGGAAGAAACACATTTTCAAACGAAAGGAAACTTCTCAGCAGGGAAGAAACACATTTGAATAAATGTGGGTTTTGACACTCTTATGTAGGTGTCATAATCAGCCATCAAATAATGTAATATATATGTTATGACCATGTTATGTCAGCTTTTATGACATAACTTGGTGTCCTAAATTGTTTTGGCGTCAAGTGCTACCAAACATGTAACTTTTCATCACCCTCAGAGATCAAAGTAAAACATATTTGGTCCTCTGCTGATTTTAACCAGTTTATATATGATAGGGTTTGAATACAATTTTTCACACTCACTGTAGAACATATTATATTTTTCCTTTTCTCCTATTTTACTGCTATAGAGTGCTGAGTAAGGAAGCAAAGTTTATAAACAAATGGAGTGCCAAACTTTTCCCCCGTTAGGGAGTGTAGCTGTGCACACTGCACAGTGATGACACTTCCTCCATACTCATGTGTACATCTGTCTCTTCCTCACAACATGCCTGGCTAAGCATCAGCCCAGTAACACTGGTGTGCTTTAAACTGTAAAAGTAACCTTTTCCTGGCATTCAACACATCGGGCTGAATTAGAGCCAGATGAATTAGATTCCTGAGCCACAGACTGCAATGTGGGACCAGGCTCATCACAAGGCTCTCCTGTGCAGCCAACAGCTTGAGGATGCATCTGAGTCAGATTTGAAATGACACACTAGCTTAAAGGCTCTCCTTGCCGTCGTTGTGTGTGTGTGTGTGTTAGTGCTGAGCGATTCGTGCTTTTTGAGGTCGGTTCAATTAGAAAAAATTATAATGGCTTTCGAGTTGGGGTTTGATTATTTGGTTGAATGCCATAACACAGAATAAAACAATTAATAAAAGTCTGCCCATTATTGCTTATAAACATTTAAGTTGTTGTGTATATTACATTTGTTTTATTTGCTAACTTTATTATTTATTCAGTCATCATGTTTTTAGAGATACTGTCTGACAAAATCACTATTTAGTAGTTCTTCGCAATAATGAATGTACCTCGCAAAGCAACAGCTGCTCTCCACATCCCCTCACCATGACCATTCTTTTCTCTTCTGTAGCAGGCGTAAAAGAAACACAGACCGGACATGTGGATGCTCAATGGATTATGGTCATTGGAGTTAATTACCACATTTATGCGCTAAACGACGTAGAATATTGGCCTGTTGGAAACTACAATTCCCTACTACATCTCACAGTTCAGGCTGGACCTGATTTTTCTCTAGAGAAGAAAGGTGCAATGTTTGCATTGAGCTCACAGAAAAGAAATGACTGAAATGTAATTCAAATAATTGAACCACGTGTGTGTGTGCCTTCTGCATTGCCTACACACAGTTTGATGTCCAATGTTCAAACTGTAGCTGACAAATTACAACAACATTTAACAATTTAAAAACATTTGTAAGAATGCATCAAAATGGAATCAACAAACACCATGCCAGCTGTTTTATCATGTTTAAAGAGGGTTTCCAAATACAAACACAACTTGTTTTGGGCAAGATTGCCAGCTATAAACATTAGCTTGCATCTGTGTTTTTTCAGAATTGCACTCATTTTAGTCTAAGTGGATGTGACTGGTCAGGGAGCCTACCCAGGCTCCTCTCTGTTGCTGCTCCAGAAACTCTCTCACCAGATGGCTCCAATAGACTGACTGACTGTGTCTCAGTCGCCCTGCTTTAGAGGTCACTATCGATCACAGTCCAGAGGTGTGGTATGCCAAAACCTGTCAGCCCATTTTCTACTCGCTGAGTCCTGAGAAGGGCTGTCCGGACACCGCAAATGTTATGATACCAAGTAATGTGATTTTCAGGCTAGCTAGAGAAATGACCCTTAGAAATGTCAAACAAGACCACACTTTGGGTATACTGTTTGGTTTCCATTTGTGTGGACTATGACCCTGAAACACAACCATCAAACAGAATTCTGTGTCTAGTCATCCTCATATTCCCCTGGTTCTCCCAAACAGCGCCATGACACATCCCCTCATTATGACACACATGCAAACGCCCCTCTCCTCACGCCCTTCGGACGTTGCCCGGCTCGTTGGCTGTGTTCAGGTTGCCGGTTGCAGCAGTGTTACAGCAGTTTTCAGAATTCCTGTCCTGAGGTGCTTTACCAGTGTACGCTGAGATAATCTAATTAGCAGTGTGAAGTGGCTGCAGCTGGATGGGGCAGCGAGGGAGGCTGCACCCAGTAGTCTGCTGATCAATTGGCTCTGCCTCTGCTCCGGCCCGGCCCATCCGCTGCTCTACCTCATTGCAGTGACAAGTAACTGAGCTGGGCTTGGCTACTGCGTATCCCACCATCTGGCTCTAACACATGGCGGTGACCCTTTTACTGAAAGCACTCTTCTGGTATGAAACACACACTTTGGTCTTCTTACATTGAACATCATGCCTTATCACACTTTTTTTCATTGACCATTGACATCTCATGACAATTGAAACCAGCACGCGGGTGAGATTTGGTTCTGGGTGCCGATATTACGATTGACATAATGTAATGCCATTATGGGTTAGGGTTTTACAAAGTGGTCCATATAATGTTGTAGACTGTTGATAGGATTTTGGACACCAGTCAATACAGTAGGTCATTGTATTTAATGCACACCGAGGGATAGGGCCAAAGGGAAGGGAAATCAATGGAGTCTGGGCCTTGGCAATTCAAACTCAGATTGGACAATTAATGTGTAATCGAAGAGCAATCAAAAGTAACCTATTGTTGCTTAATGAGTCTATGTTTTACTCAATAAAGAGAAAGGTGTGTCTGAGCTGCAAAGGTGCAAAAGAGATTGCAAATACCTGTTTAGGAATACAATGCACCATGTAAACAACATTAGTTGTGTCTAAAACAATAGGCCTTACTGAATGAATCTTCCTCTTGTTCTTACCACAGGCAAACATAGAACCTCCTGTACTCCTACAGAAAATGTGTTATCCTACAGAAAATGTGTTATCCTACAGAAAATGCAATTATCTATTGGTTCCATGAAAGAGGAGAAAAGCATTTAACATATTTAAGCTATTCAGTTGCTCTCGCTTCAAGGTCTAGCATATCTTGAAGGTTTGAAGAGGAAACTATCTTTTTTGTCTTAAATTGAAATATTCTCTTCTATTATATATCTCTTTCATTTCCATTGGCCTTGAAATGGGGCCACCTCCAGAAATGGGAGAGTTGTTCCATTGGGACGTGAATACTCTGGGGAAATACACAATTTGTCCTTATTTATGAAATTAGTTGTAGCTTGTCCCTTTTAAAGGAATGTTTGTAAGTAGAAGAAACAGCCATGTCAATTGTTTCACAGTTTTCTATATTTTATCTGATCCTACTGCCTCCATTTCACATTTGAATTAGGTAGGTCTTCTAACAGTGTTGTGTTATTTTTCAAGCTGTTGAAGGTGATTACTATCCTCTATTTTAGAGTCCTTCCTTCATGACATTGGAGTGTTTGGCTGGAGCTAGAATCATACTCCCTCATGTATAGCCTTTTACCCTAGTCACAGCCTGCTTTGAAGTCCTCTTTTGGGGTTTTCTCTCTTTAGGCAGGTTTCTTCAAAAGCACTTGTCCTCAATGTATGCTAGCTAACCCCAGAGTGGGCACAATGGATGTAATAAGATCATAAGTGAGAGACGGCATGCAAAACGGCCCAGCTTCCATGTTGTCTATGTATGGCCACATCACAAAGCAGTAATAAAGGATGACAAGCATAGCAGTATCTGATTTCTGGACCGGTTTGGCGATGGGTCAGTTATGGTGTGGGGTGGCATTTCTTTGGGGGGCCACACAGCCCTCCATGGGCTCGCCAGAGGTAGCCTGACTGCCATTAGTTACCGAGATGAGATCCTCAGACCCCTTGTGAGACCATATGCTGGTGCGGTTGGCCCTGGGTTCCTCCTAATGCAAGACAGTGCTAGACCTCATGTGGCTGGAGTGTGTCAGCAGTTCCTGCAAGAGGAAGGCATTGATGCTATGGACTGGCCTGCCCGTTCCCCAGACCTGAATCCAATTGAGCACATCTGGGACATCATGTCTCGCTCCATCCACCAATGCGACGTTGCACCACAGACTGTCCAGGAGTTGGCGGATGCTTTAATCCAGGTCTGGGAGGAGATCCCTCAGGAGACCATCCGCAACCTTATCATGAGCATGCCCAGGCGTTGTAGGGAGGTCATACAGGCACGCGGAGGCCACACACACTACTGAGCCTCATTTTGACTTGTTTTAAGGACATTACATCAAAGTTGGATCAGCCTGTAGTGTGTGTTTTCCACTTTAATTTTGAGTGTGACTCCAAATCCAGACCTCCATGGGTTGATAAATTTGATTTCCATTGATAATTTCTGTGTGATTTTGTTGTCAGCACATTCAACTATGTAAAGAAAAAAGTATTTAAAACCTGATGAGGACAGAGGGCGCTGTTGTCACTTTGGGGGGAAAACGTGCCCAATTTAAACGGCCTCGTACTCAATTCTTGCTCATACAATATGCATATTATTATTACTATTGGATAGAAAACACTCTCTAGTTTCTAAAACCGTTTGAATTATATCTGTGAGTAAAACAGAACTCATTTGGCACAAACTTCCTGACCAGGAAGTGGAAAATCTGAAATCGATGCTCTCTTCTGGGTCCTGCCTATAAATGGGCATGATACCTATTAGTATACATGCATGTCATACACCTTCCCCTGGATGTCAAGATGCAGTGAGAGAAGAAATGGAGTGTTTATCTTGGTCTGAGATGGAATACGTCCTCTTGGAATGACGTGTCACCCATTTTCTGTTTTCAGGAAGGCGCGAAGTTGGACCTGGATTTGCCTTCTGAATAGCTGTCGTTATAGGCGACTACTATCTCCGGCTTTGATTTTATTTGATACATGTGACAATATCATCGTAAAGTATGTTTTTTCGATTTTTGAAATTTATTCGGGACGTTAGGCGTGTTACGTTGTGTGCCTTTGTTCAGAAAGGAGAGCTTCGCGCCACTTGGCTAGTGCGCTTGCTAATTCAAGAGGGAAAATGGACGTTCTAAATCCAAAAAACGATTGTTCTTGACAAAGGACACCTTTTACAACATTCTGATGGAAGATCAGCAAAAGTAGGACCCATTTTATGATGTTATTTCATATATCTGTCGAACTGTGTACTATTAGTTTTGCGCCCAGGTTTTGGGCACTCGGTCGACATAACGTAAGCCTTATGTGGTAATGAAGTTATTTTTAGAATTCTAACACGGCGATTGCATTAAGAACTAGTGTATCTATCATTTCCTATACAACATGTATTTTTTAGTTATGTTTATGAATAGCTATTTGGTCAGAATATGTGTGTCAGAAAAAAATCCGGACGTTGTGGGACAAAATAGCTACGTTAGCACAATGTATAACCACTGATTTCAGCTCTAAATATGCACATTTTCAAACAAAACATAAGTGTATGTATAACCTGATGTTATAGGACTGTCATCTGATAAACCTTATCAAGGTTAGTCAAAAATTATATATCTTTTGCTGGTGTGTCACGATCGCTAACTTTTACTGCTGGGAAATGGCTTGTGTTTCTGGCTATTGTGGTAAGCTAATATAACGCTATATTGTGTTTTCGCTGTAAAACACTTAAGAAATCTGAAATATTTGCTGGATTCACAAGATGCTTGTCTTTCATTTGCTGTACACTATGTATTTTTCAGAAATGTTTTATGATGAGTATTTAGGTATTTGGTGTTGGTGTCTGTAATTTATTCTGTCTGCTTTCGGTGCAATTTCTGATTGTAGTTGCAATGTAAACTATGATTTATACCTGAAATATGCACATTTTTCGAACAAAACATAGATTTATTGAATAACATGTTATAAGACTGTCATCTGATGAAGTTGTTTGTTGGTTAGTTTGGTTGGTTCTTGGTTAGTTAGGTTGGCTTTGTGCATGCTACCTGTGCTGTGAAAAATGTCTGTCCTTTTTTTGTATTTGGTGGTGAGCTAACATAAATATACTTGCTGTTTTCGCTGTAAAACATTTTAAAAATCGGACATGTTGGCTGGATTCACAAGATGTGTACCTTTCATTTGCTGTATTGGACTTGTTAATGTGTGAAAGTTAAATTTCGCCCTCTGCCTTTTCAGTGGAATGTGGGAGGAGTTCCGCTGGCGGAAAGCTGGAGCAGTCAAGGTTAATAGGAATAGTTCATTCATTCAGATCTAGGATGTGTTATTTTAGTGTTCCCTTTATTTTGAGCAGTGTATTTAAAGTCTAGCCAACTTGGATCTATTTGCTAACAAGGTCTAACAGTTGAATTGTTATGAACACAGCCTTCTGTCTCCAACTTTTTGAACAGCATGTTAGCCTGTCCACTTTGTACAGATGTTGAAATCAAGTGGCCTACCTTATTTCTCAGAATGAGTTGCCAATTCCTCATATAATAGTTTTTTATGATTATTGCACATTTTATAAAACACAGACTAGACCGCTAGTATAAAAGTGTGTGGCTACAATGCTGCTAGCGGTACATGTGACAAACTGAGCATTCATTTTCCAGAATCAATGTTCATTGATACTCCCATTTTAGCAGGTTCTGGTCGTCTCACAATTTGAAGAGTTGAGACAAAGGGTATTCATTTTATTTTATTTAACTTTTATTTAACTAGGCAAGTCAGTATATTAGTCAGGGTATAGAAAACTGAACATTAAAAAAAACGTTATTCTTGCGATAAAGGCATTTGGAATATCGTGCTAAAACATACGTTTGAATTAATCAAATTACTTTGATATATCGCCCAACCCTAGTACACACACACACACACACACACACACACACACACTGGCCTGAACATCTGGCTGAGTGGAGGTGCTACCAGTCTGCTAATCGCTGTGGCGTGTGTTTGTTCTCCGAAGGGCTCAGGATGACCCAGGCGAGTGCTGTTCCTATTGGAACTCCCACTAGTCTGAACCTCACCACGGGGTACTCATCTGAACTCTTCTCTCTCTCCTCCATCTTGCTGTTGAGATGTCAGTGTTTCCTTGCAAATACTCTACCCTCCACCTGGTCACAGATATGATGCATTCATTCATATACTGTAGAATGCATGCCAATAGAACCATGTAGATGTGTGATGCTGGAGCTACTGAAGTAACCTTTAAATAAACATGGAGGGAGGCAGCAAAGCCATTCTCAGAGGAGAGTTGAGGAAGATGGGTCTTGGCATGCCTCACTACTCCAATAGGACAGACAGGCCCTCAGTCTGACAGTCAGTCACATTCCCCAGACAGACTGCAGTACAGTCTGACACTAAGACTTTCTCATCTCCTGCACACCCAGTGACACCCAGTGGCAATCTCTTTTTCAGAGGGAGCCAGCTGAGTTCTCATCAAATCAAACCCAGCTCAGTGGGAGCCCTGGCTGAGTCGAAATGAACACAGCACCAGCAGACCTACTCTATTGATTCAGAGGCTCTTTCTGAGTCTCTCTCTGAGTCGGTGTAAAACAGCATCAAGGCAGGCAGGCAGCACCCCTCCTTCCCTCCGCTGTGTCTCCACTCTGCCCAGGCTTCCTTGGGACCGATCAGAAAGTGGGCGCTGAAGGGGAGTGTGTGTGTGTGAGGGGATAGAGAGATCATTAACTCAGGTCAGCTTGGCTCTTCTGCCTAATCACCAGTTAACACTTTCCAGGCCTGTATGGAACAGTGTGTGGGCAGGGAGCTCCTCACGGCAGGGGCCTGGCTGCTCTATGAGCCAATAGACACATGGGGCGTCAGAACAAAACCTGGCTCAATGGATGTCGATGTACTGTAGAAGTGTCAACACATGAAGATGAACTCCTCAAAATGATTTTTCTTTGGCATTGGTTTCATGGTTGTATAAATTGGAATGTACACCACGAGTGTTAAGAATCTGTGCAAATGACTGTACAGATGACTGTGGATGATTACTGATCCGTGGTGGATTTTAATCATCATGTTACCATGTTCCATAGCTCCCCTGTCTCTGCGTTGTGGCGCACGTTTTGTAATCTCTGTGTGACAATGTCACAGTGTCACAGCCTACTTTGTACTGTGTGTCAAAGGTTTAACAAGCATTTGCTTCAGTTAATGTGACTGTGTGTTTTTGTTTCCAACACAACACAACAGCCTGTGTAAGACTTTAAAATATAAAAATGTATTTATTGTAGTTGGTGCTTGTTTTCCTTGCCAAGGACATCCTCATGCTGAAAATGAAAGGCTACCAAGTGCTTCCAAAGTGTTTTAACACCCCCTTCAATAACCTAGAGGAGTTTTAATATCAAACCACTGCTTATCCAATGGTATTTATTTGGTCCCTCTGTTGCAGAGAGAACATAGTATAAGCCCTTAGGTCTGCATTGATTATCAATTACTTTATCTTGAGTCTACCATAAATACAGAATAATTTGATATAATGATCTTTCCTCTGAATTACGACTGCAATCCTCAATTAACTTTTTAAAACTTATTTTGGATAACATAACCTCTCATTAACTTCAGTCACTAAGGCGAATCAGTATCTATCCTCAGGGATTCTACTAAAGCAATAAGTTGTCCTCTATGAGAGTCAGTGTTTTGGAAGATTATCATAAACAGCCATTGTAAACCCTCCATAAAACAATCAAAGGCCTACTGAATCAACTGTACTGTTTTCCTGGTCATATCAAAGCTCATATTATGAGCATTACTTGCAGAACATCTTTGCTCTATTCGTATTACCCATTAAATGGAGTTTTAAAAAATTACAAAATCTTTGCAGGGTTCAGTACCTCCAGCCCAAAATAAAATAATGAAGGAATCAATGAAAATGCAGCTGGAGTGGAAATAACTTGACAATGCTGCTTTTTGTCTCCTTTTCCTCAGGCGAAAAGGTTCACCTCTTTTTATGTGGCTGGCACTGTCCTTATGGAATCCTTATTTCACTTGAACTCACTACATTAACTTTTACTCTGTAGTTCCCGGTTGATTAAATGAGTGATATCTGCATGAAACGACAGCTGATCCCACTCTCCTCCCCTGCCTCGCCACACCTCTGATTATTTCCCTCTCTTTGTGGATGAATATTCATGTATTGTTGTTGCCAACAATAGACCATTCCCAGCTAGCACATTTGGTTCCTTGGAAGTTGTGGGAACGTACGTTTTTGTTTTCCCTTTGAAGCCACCCTGACTGGTAAAACAGAACAGTTTTTAAACGTTCTGAGAACAGAAGTGAACATTTTACCTGTTCTGGAAATGTACATTTTTAGGTTTCAGGGAGGTTCTGAGAATGTTTAACTATGGTTCCCTGAAAGTTTTCCTAGGAGGTTTTATTAATGTTCTGAGAAGGAAGGTATTTAAATAACATGTTCTCAGAATGTTTTCATTGTGGCATGGCATCAGTGAGATTCAAACCTATGATCTTCTGTTCTCTATCCATGGAATTAGTCCACTGCGCCACCAGGATGGAGCTAGCATGCCATGTTTTCTTTACTCATACAAAGCTGGTCATTTTAGTCAATTTAAACAGACCCCATTTCAAAGGAAACATTTCAAGCATCTTTTACATTTTTATTTAGCCTTTATTTAACTAGGCAAGTCGGCTAAGAACAAATTCTTATTTACAATGACGGCCTACCAAAAGGCAAAAGTCCTCCTGCATGGATGGGGGCTGGGATAAAAAAAATTATAATAATACAATAAAAATATAGGACAAAATATTAATCACGACAAGAGAGACAACACAACACTATATAAAGAGAGACCTAAGACAACAACAACAGCATGGCAGCAACACATGACAACACAGCATGGTAGCAACACAACATGACAACAACATGGTAGCAATACAACATGGCAGCAGCACAACATTGTAGCTGCACAAAACATGGTACAAACATTATTGGGCACAGACAACAGCACAAAGGGCAAGAAGGTAGAGACAACAATACATCACACAAAGCAGCCACAACTGTCAGTAAAAGTGTCCATGATTGAGTCTTTGAATGAAGAGATTGAGATTAAACTGTCCAGTTTGAGTGTTTGTTGCAGCTCGTTCCAGTCGCTAGCTGCAGCGAACGGAAAATACGAGCAACCCAGGGATGTGTGTGCTTTGGGAACCTTTAACAGAATGTGACTGGCAGAACGGGTGATGTACAGTATGTGGAGGATGAGGGCTGCAGTAAATATCTCAGAGTGAGGCCTAAGAGGGTTTTATAAATAAGCATCAACCAGTGGGTCTTGCGATGAGTATACCAGTTTACAGAGGAGTGCAGTGATGTGGCAAATCTGATGGTCAAATGGTAAAGAGCATCTAGCCGCTCGAGAGCACCCTTACCTGCCGATCTATAAGTGATGTTTCCGTAAACTTGCATGGGTAGGATGGTCATCTGAATCAGGGTTAGTTTGGCAGCTGAGGTGAAAGAGGAGTGATTATGATAGAGGAAACCAAGTCTAGATTTAACTTTAGCCTGCAGCGTTGATACCCTCACCACCCTCACCCAGGTGGTGAGGGTAGGAAACAACATCTCCACCCCGCTGATCCTCAACACTGGGGCCACACAAGGGTGCGTTCTCAGCCCTCTCCTGTACTCCTTGTTCACCTATGACTGTGTGGCCATGCACGCCTCCAACTCAATCATCAAGTTTGCAGACGACACTACAGTGGTAGGCTTGATTAACAACAATGACGAGACGGCCTACAGGGAAGAGGTGAGGGCCCTCGGAGTGTGGTGTCAGGAAAATAACCTCACACTCAACATCAACAAAACAAAGGAGATGATCGTGGACTTCAGGAAACAGCAGAGGGAGCACCCACCTATCCACATCAACGGGACAGCAGTGGAGAAGGTGGAAAGTTCCTCGATGTACACATCACGGACAAACTGAAATGGTCCACCCAGACAGACAGCATGGTGAAGAAGGCGCAACAGCGCCTCTTCAACCTCAGGAGGCTGAAGAAATTTGGCTTGTCAAATTTCTATACCATCTACTGCATCTTGCCTATGCTGCATGGCCATCGCTCATCCATAAATTTATATGTCCATATTCTTATTCATTCCTTCACACTTGTGTGTGTATAAGGTAGTTGTTGTGAAATTGTTAGATTACTTGTTAGATATTACTGCATGGTCGGAACTAGAAGCAGAAGCAAGCATTTCGCTACACTCAAATTAACATCTGCTAACCATGTGTATGTGACTAATAAAATTTGATTTGATTTGAGAGAAGGACAGTGTACCGTCTAGCCATACTCCCAAGTACTTGTATGAGGTGACTACCTCAAGCTCTAAACCCTCAGAGGTAGTAATAACACCTGTGGGAGGAGGGGCATTCTTACCAAACCACATGACCTTTGTTTTGGAGGTGTTCAGAACAAGGTTAAGGGTAGAGAAAGCTTGTTGGACACTAAGAAAGCTTTGTTGTAGAGCTTTTAACACAAAATCCGGGGAGGGGCCAGCTGAGTATAAGACTGTGTCATCTGCATATAAATGGATGAGAGAGCTTCCTACTGCCTGAGCTATGTTGTTGATGTAAATTGAGAAGAGCGTGGGGCCTAGGATCGAGCCTTGGTGTACACCCTTGGTGACAGACAGTGGCTGAGACAGCAGATGTTCTGTTTTTATACACTGCACTCTTTGAGAGAGGTAGTTAGAAAACCAGGCCAAAGACCCCTCAGCGACACCAATACTCCTTAGCCGGCCCACAAGAATGAAATGGTCTACTGTATCAAAAGCTTTGGCCAAGTCAATAAAAATAGCAGCACAACATTGCTGAGAATCAAGGACAATGGTCACATCATTGAGGACCTTTAAGGTTGCAGTGACACATTCATAACCTGAGCGGAAAGCAGATTGCTTACCAGAGGGAATACTATAGATATCAAGAAAGCCAGACAGTTGCTTATTGACAAGTTTTTCCACCACTTTAATAAAGAGGGCAAAATAGAAATAGGCCTATAACAGTTAGTTATAACAGTTAGCACTCATTAAGATCAGGTGTGGCCAATTAGTGGGCGTGGCCCACACACTTGAGCACACTTAACAAGATAGAGGATAAAGAGAGTTTTGTTGATTGTCACGATTGTTCGTAGAATTAAAGGACCAAGGCGCAGCGTGCGTAGAGTTCCACATTTTTAATAAATGAAACTCACCAAAACAATACAGAACAAAACGAAACGTGAAGTCAAATGCAGTGCTCACTGGCAACTACACACAAATTATTGATTATCTGATTGGGAACCATACCAGGCCAACATAGACATATAATAACCTAGATAACCCACCATAGTCACACCCCGACCTAACCAACTTAGAGAATAAAAGGCTCTCTATGGTCAGGGCGTGACATTGATGCTGAGAATGGAATGTATTTTAAATAACATTCTTAGAACGTTCTCAAAAGTTTTCTTGATTTTTGGGGGGGAAAGTTTTCTTAATGTTCTCAGAACAATTTGAGAACATGACTTTAAATTGAACCATGAGGAAACCTGTAGGAAACGTTATGCTGAAGTACTGAAATTCCAAAGAAGAACACTGTTTCTTAACATTCTCTGAACTATTTGATAATATTCTCAATGTCAAACCAGTTGGAGAACATTCCTCAAACATTATCAAAATTGAAATGAAATGTAACCATGTTTGAAGTTTTAGGAAACGTTCTGTTAAAGTAGTGAATTAAAAGTAATGAAATACCAAGAAAATAACGTTTTTTGTCAAGTTCCTTAAATGTGCTGAGAACGTTCCAAAGCAAATCAACTACTCTGCACCATTCCCAGAAAGTTGTGAAAGGTTTTACTGTATGCAAAATAACCATAGGACAACCACACTCTCACAACTCTTAAATATATGTTTCTCAGAATGTTATGCTGGGTCAGTTCTGGAGGCTGGGAAATGCTCTGGAATTTGGTTCCATGTTTGCCATGGCGCTGTGAGGTCGCCTAGGCAGAGAGCTCTGGATATATTATACAGATTTTTTGTATTTTTAAGTCGTTTCAATTGCATTTTTCAATTAACTTTTTGTTTTTGTTAACTTAATGAGGGTTGATCTGACATTTCTGGTGATAAACCATAGAGTTGCAGGCCTGATGACGGCAAGTATGTTTATTTGGCTTGGCTAGCTAGGTAGCTAGTTAGCTGGCTAATGGTATTTGAATGATGCATTCACATCACCTTCAGTTTGTTCCACCTGTCCCGGTTCCTGGAAGGATGTGAGGGAATGGCAGCCTCGTAGGGGACACTTCCAGACTACTATCGAGGTATGGTGGTGTTTTCTGGCGCTTTTACAGTCGCCGAAGCAACTCCCAGGTGGAGGATACACCTTGACAGTGGATGATCCAGCCTACTTACAGAGGAGCTGGAGAGGACGTGCCTGATGAAGAGCTCCTGTCTAACAGTAGGCCTATTTGACTGACATTTCTCCTTGCCTGTCTATCACCGATGCTCCCGCCGCTCAAGCTTCTGCTACTGACTGCCTTTCTGAATGCCTAAAGGCATCTGAAGCTGTAGAAGACCATCAGCCATGAAGTGACAGATCCCTACATTTGTTTTGGTTTTCAACATGACTTTGAGATTCTTGTTTGTAATGAAAAGCACTATATCAAATAAATGTATTATTATTATTTAATGATGTTGCACTAAACAGCTCAAAGCACTCCCAGCCAGAGTATCCCACACGTCAAAGCCTGGGGCTATTGGGGAGGATGATCTACATCACACGAGGTTGGTGGCACCTGAATTGGGGAGGACGGGCTCGTGGTAATGGCTGGAGCGGAATTAGTGGAATGGTATCAAATACATAAAATAATGGTTTCCATGTGTTTGATACCATTCCATTTGCTCCATTCCAGACATTATTCTGAGCCGTCCTCCCTTCAGCAGCCTCCTGTAACCTACATGTTCACGCTGATTACTCCGTTCAAAGCTTCATTTTCCAGCTTACATAAACAATGTGTGTTCTGCTCTCTACTCTCCACCACCGAATATAGTGAAAACCACCGTAGTAAGTATTGACATTAGAATTAAATCACAATGGATTAGCTAATTTCCGTGAAACAGCTGCCTGTGTTACAGTAGCTGCCTAGTTAGTGCAGTGTCTTTAGCTAGCTAGCTTCATTGTGCTAGCTTGCGAATAGGCTAACGTTAGCTAACTAAACATTTGGCTATTGGCTGGCACTGGCAGTATGGGATTATAGAGAGTGAATTAAATTGTTTATTCGTCGTCTTGCTAGGTAGTTATCTAGCTGTGGCCTGCTTGCTAGTATCAACAAGGGCTATCTACAAAATAGCAGCATTAGCGCAAATAGCTTGGAATCTAGACCAAAAGCAATACGCACGGATATGCATTTCCAAACAACGCTACTTCCACTTTCTGGTTTGGAGTATTTTAACAAGGCTGAGTGGCTGACAACTTCCAAAGTCTTTTCTCTGTGAACACAAAATAGATTGACTGCTGACACTCTGTTCAGAGGTGCTAAGATCTGTCGGTAGGCAAACGTTTAACAATCCTACCATTTGTGTCTGAGCTTTAAACAGAACTCAGTGACCCCCTTGTGGTACGGTCAGGACAGAAGTCAACAGTCTTGTTGCTCTTGATTCTCATCCTATCCTCCAGCCCTCCTGCTAGTTTTGTGTTTGTTTTCTGGGGGGGATTAAGAGCGGGAGTTGCCCAACAGAACTACAGTCATCAGCAAAACAGGAGATGAACCACTTGACTCTAGCGCCTCCATCCGCCCACCCTGCTCCCCCTCCTGCGTTTACCTTACTCCCACCAGTTGGCAGGTAGGATCCTACTAACAGGCCTGGCAGGGAACACCCACCCCATTCCACAGGGAATTGTGACACCTAGTACACCTACAATTGGGTTACCCAGGGACACGCAATCTGCTCGTTTCAAGCGTACATATTCAGGTTAACTACTCAAACAATGGTACAATTTGAATCTAGCCTTTGGTCCATACTCAGTGAACAGATTAGTATGATGCAGTGCTCTGTGTAGAAAATTATTGAAGTAACAATTAGACACACTGAGGATCAAAGCAGTGGATGGCCTTGTTGTCCATTCATTAGGCACCATGCAGTATACCGCATATCACCTAGCAATGTAAAAGGTACTTGATGGCTCCTAACAGATATAGGAAGTGTCCTGATGATAGTACTCCATAGGCCACTAGTGGTTAGAGCGTTGGACTAGTAACCGAAAGGTCTCAAGATCGAATCCCCGAGCTGACAAGGTTAAAAATCTGTCGTTCTGCCGCTGAACAAGGCAGCTAACCCACTGTTCCGAGGCTGTCACTGAAAATAAGAATTTGTTCTTAACTGACTTGCATAGTAAAATAAAGGTAAAATAAAACTTTACGGAGAAACAGAAAGGACTTTAACTAAAGGAGACAGAAGTGTTGTCTTTAATGGCCATCAATCTGAACATTTAATCCTTGTGCTCCTTTACTTCACCTACACAAAGTATCTGTTTTGGCACCCAAAGTATTTGTACAATGGCCTTTAGGTGTATTTCCTAAATGTCTGATGAGTTTGTGTGCAAATATACTTGCATATCTGCACCTCCTCCTGTGTTGGGTTCTCTATGTAGCCCAGCCTATGTGTCACAACAGTGGGGGGCTGCTACTTCCATTATTTCTTTAATCTGTCAGTGAGGAGTAGCATGGCTGAGGAGGACAGAGCCACTTCAACTGTTAGCCTGGCTCTGCTCTGGCTGATGACTCATGTGTGACTCACCTTTTTCTCCCCAATAACCTGGGAATCCTGCCCTAGATGGCTGGGGCTGGAGACTGTGCTGTGTTTTATAATCCTCCACTATTGGCCACTTCCTCATGCTGCAAAGTGGTCTGAAATATTTAGATGTTTAATCAGAGCTGCTTGTGATGCTGTATGGAGAGGCTGAGGCTCTCTGTAAGGTATTATTTGAGTGCCACTTCTGAGCATGTGTCTGACAGCCGTACAAAAGACCTGACAGTGGCATGTCACTGAAAAGGTTTGGTGTTGTTTTGGAATTAATGGCCTTGTGAATTGTAGTGCAACATAAGAGAAAAGACGTCTGCCTCAGATCATTGCAGCCGTGAAGGGAGATCTGTGTGGATGATGAAAGTGGTTTGCCGATTAGCATAGAATGGTCTCAGAATATTCTCAACCCTGTTTATGAGACAGTCACATAATAGGTAAATACCCTATGGCAGGGTCACCCAACTGGCGGCCCGCCTGCGGGACGAATTTAACCAGCAGGGTTTTTTATTTGGCCCCAATTATAAAAAAAATTGTTGGGGGGAACATAAAATACTGTAAAAACACCAGCAAATCAGCCCCAAGTCATTTACATTGTGGAAATCTGTTCCAAAGTATTCCCACACATAATAGAGAGATATATGTGATCCTATACAAATGTAAGTTTGAAATTATGCTTTAGTCAAACATTATATCTGTTTGGGCTTCTTGCGGTCAATTTGCAGTCTACAACTTATTTGTAACTATGTTACATCCCCCTGACCATCCGCTCAAGAAAGAAATCAGCTCGCGGCTGAATCTAGTTGATGATCCCTGGCCTATAGTATGAAACTGAAGTTGTAGTATGAAGCTGTGAATATTTCAACCAAATCCAATAGCTGGATATCAACATCAATAATAGTATGATATTTGGCATGTTATTTTCTTTTCCCCCAGAAAAGCAGTTTTCTCTCTGAAGCCCTGTTTTCTGCAGAGTCACCGGAGACCTTGGATCCCCTCTTCAAATTCCATGAGACTATCGCTAAGGTAAGAGACCATCTCTCAACTGTCTTGAGGCACCGGTATCCTTACAAGGGCTTGGCAAATTAAAACAATTCATTCATTCATGGACTGGAGTGGAGTAAGGAGCGGAGCTTAATTGAGACTGGCAGGTAGTGTGGATGTGGAATATGGTTTTAGAAGCCTTTTCATGTGTTGTCAGACCATTCTGTCTTTTTTAGCTCTCTAAGCCAAACCTTGAGGCAGTGGCTAGTTAGGAACAAACATTGATATACAGTGTGCATCCTGCTTACCGTTCAGCTCTTCATTTTAATGCAAAGAAGATATTAGGCTTAAGCCTGAATTGCTCTCCCGTCATGCTCACAGACTCTCATTCATCATCCCAAATGTGCCCACATTTCTGTCTCCAAAGTGTCAAACTGGTGTGCCGTTAGTATACTTCAATAGTACTGTAATATGTGGACATTTTTCTTCTGTTTCCCTTCCATCCTTTTCTTCTGAACAAATTTCATATTTGTTAGAACAAGATAAAAAAAAAAAAAAAAAATGCCGTTTCCAGCTACTATAGTCATTTACAACATTCACATCCACACTGTATTTCTGATCAATTTGATGTTATTTTAATGGACAAGAAATGTGAAATTTGAAATGTTCAAAAACAAGGACATTTCTATGTAACCCTAACATTTTGTACGGTAGAGTACACACACACACACACACACACACACACATACAAACAGACACACACCAAACAACTTACCATCTTTAGCCTATGGGCAGACTGACAGTCATCCTGTGGACAGACTGAAGGTCAGACCTCTGTGCGACCCGACCCCCCTTGTTGTCGCCTCAGGCCAATCTTCATATGAAGGACTTTGTATCAGTGTCTGTCTCTAAGTGTTACTGTGTGTGTGTGTGTCTCTAAGTGTTACTGTGTGTGTGTGTGTGTGTGTGTGTGTGTGTGTGTGTGTGTGTGCGTGTGTGTCTGAAGGATGAGTGACCCAATGTAGTGGCGTGTTGCTTTATTTAAAGCCAGCACTCAGTCGTTCACGTCTTGGCCAGACGCTGATTGCTCAGCTAAAGGCTGGCTCCTGACAGCTTATTTTTCTCCCTACCTGTTCTTTGTCTTCAGGAGGACAGGTTGCTGGTTGGGAAGCAGAAAAAAGCCCAAGCTTTTATACACATTTTTGTCTCCAGCGAGGAAGGCCACAAATATGACGGCAGAAAGAAATATGGCTGTCGTTAGAGCTCCTCATCACAGCCTTGGAGATAATGTAATGTGCCACACGTTGTTTGTGTGAAGTGTTAAGAGCTAAGGAAAAGAAAAAGCAATGACATAAAACATTCAGCAATAGTAGTACAATGGCAAGTGATAAAGGGGGTAGTGAAAATGAAAAGAGGCAGTCCAAGATGTTATTCTCAAATTTAAATATTCACATGGTGAATGTTGAGCATTATTTTAACTCCAATGTAAATTGGTCGTTGGGACTATTTGAGTGCAAGCGCCGTTGGCTGTGATTTATAATTCCGAGGACGTGGTTGGAGATATATCATATGTCAAAATATATTTTTCAGCTTTATGGTGCAAGGTTGAGAAACTTTACTGAATAATAAAGAGAAAAGATCTCTTGCTGGTGATTGTGACACCACACACACACAGTACAGCCACAGTGGTGTCAGAAAAACTTTGGAGAGGCAAGATTGTCTTATCAGGGGACTTCTCCCGATTTCGGGGGATTACACAGTGTGATACACAGCTGCCGGATCCACACAGCCACAGAAAAGAAATCAAAACATCTCTGTGAAAACTGCCAGGCCTCATCCTTAACCACAAAGAAAATTGTTCTATGAGAGGAATCCCATAAGAGGAATGGGATCTTTCCCCACCAAATGTGTCACAATAATCATTATTGTGATGTGGCCACTGTTTCTCCATCTGTGAAATATATGTCATAATGCTTTGTTTAGGAACATGTTTAGTCATGGGGACATACAGTGTCATGAAGAAGTAACCTGCCAGGCCACCATCACACTACCACCACCACCATGCTTGACTGTTGGTATGAGGTTATTACTGTGGAATGCAGTGTTTGGTTTTAGCCAGACATAATGGAACCCATCTTGTCCAAAAAGTTGACTTAAGTTTGCAAAAAAGCTCCTGGAAGCACCTGGATGATCAGCAAGTTTCTTGGAAGAATGTGCTATGGACATATGAGTCAAGGTATAACTTGTTGGACTACATGGGTCCCATTATGTCTGGCGAAAACAATACACTGCATTCCACAGTAAGAACCTTATACCAACAGTCAAGCATGGTGGTGGTAGTGTGATGGTTTGGGGATGCTTTGCTGCCTCAGGACCTAGACGACTTGCCTTAATAGAAGGAACCATGAATTCTGCTCTGTATCAGAATTCTACCGGAGAATGTCAGGCCATCCGGGTCATGGGTCATGCAGCAAGACAATGATCCAAAACACACAATTAAGTCTACATAAAAATGGCTAAAAAGCAACAAATCTAATCCCAATTGATATGTTGTGACAGGATTTGCTTTAAAACCCACAAATATTGCTGAGTTAAAGCAATTCTGCAAGCAAGAGTGGGCGAAAATTCCTATACGCCCATGTGAGAGACTGATCAACAACTACAGGAAGCATTTGGCTGCAGTCATTGCAGGTAAAGGTGGCAGAAGCAGTTACGGAGCGCAAGGGGTAAATTTACTTTTTCCCCACATGGGAATTGGGTGTTGTATAACTTTATTAATTAAATAAATTAAATAATTATACTTTTTTGTATTTGTAAACTCGGGTTCCCTTTTTTGTAATATTAGGTATTGTATAAAAAACATGCAAAATCAGAAAGAGGGCAAATACTTTTTCACGGCACTGTTGTTGCTACATAGCTCATTTAAATAATTGTAAATACAGAGCTCATTCAAATAATTTAGCCATCTTCATTTTCAATGACAAAGATTTTTTCAATAATTCAAGATGTCTGATGATTGCAGGGACAACAGTACAAAAACAACTGTTTATAATATGACATTCAACCAATTAAATAACTACATAAAATACACTGGTTTTGACTACTGGGCAACAATGCTGAAAACCATTAAATCCATGGTCTCGGGAATTATTCAGACCCCTTCCCCTTTTCCACATTTTGTTTTATGTTACAGCCTTAACCTAAAATGGATCTACACACAATACCCCATAATGAAGGAAAAACAGGTTTAGACATTTTTGCTAATTTATACAGAAACAAACAACTGAAATACCTTTTTTTACATCAGTATTCAGACCCTTTGCTATGACACTCGGAATTGAGCTCAGGTGCATCCTGTTTCCATTAATCATCCTTGAGATGTTCCTACAACTTGATTGGTCCACCTGTGGTAAATTCAATTTATTGGACATGATTTGGAAAGGCACTCACCTGTCTATATAAGGTCCCACAGTTGACAGTGCAAAAACCAAGCCCTGAGGTCGAAGGAATTGTTTGTTAAGCTCCGAGACAAGATTGTGTCGAGGCACAGATCTGGGGAAGGGTACCAAAACATTTCTGCAGCATTGAAGGTCCAAGAACACAGTGGCCTCCATCATTCTTAAATGGAATAAGTTTTGAACCACCAAGACTCTTCCTAGAGCTGGCCACTTGGCCAAACTGAGCAATCGGGGGAGAAGGGCCATGGTCAGGGAGGTGACCAAGAACCCGATGGTCACTCTGACAGAGCTCCAGAGTTCCCCTGTGGAGATTGGAGAACCTTCCGGAAGGACAACCATCTCCGCAGCACTCCACCAATCAGGCCTTTATGGTAGAGCGGCCAGACGGAAGCCAATCCTCAGTAAAAGGCACATGACAGCCCACTTGGAGATTTCCAAAAGGCACCTGAAGGACTCTGACCATGACAAACAAGATTCTCTGGTCTGATGAAACCAAGATTGAGCTCTTTGGCCTTCCAACAGGGCAACGACCCTAAGCACATAACGCAGGATTGGCTTCGGGACAAGTCTCTGAATGTCCTTGAGTGGCCCAGCCAGAGCCCAGACTTGAACCCGATCGAGCATCTCTGGAGAGACCTGAAAATAGCTGTGCAGCGAAGTTCCCCATCCAACCTGACAGAGCTTGAGAGGATCTGCAGAGAAGAATAGGAGAAACACCCCAAATACAGGTGTGCCAAACTTGTAGCGTCATACCCAAGAAGAATCAAGGCTGTAATCGCTGCCAAAGGGGCTTTAAAGTACTGCGTAAAGGGTCTGAATATTTCTGTAAATGTGATATCAGTTTTTTACCTTTTTAATACATTTGCAAAAATGTCTAAAAACCTATTTTTGCTTTGTCAATATGGGGTATTGTATGTAGATTGACGGGAGTGGGGGGCAAATTTGATCAATTTTAGAATAAGGCTGTAACGTTACAAAATGTGTTAAGTCATAATACTATTCACACCCCTTGACAGTACATTTGGAAAGAATTCAGACCCCTTGACTTTTTTCACATTTTGTTACATTAAAAATTGGGGTTAAAATGTTTAAAAAATAAAAAATAAAAAAAATTCAACGATCTACAGAAAAACGCTGTCAATGAAAAAATAAGATTAATGAAAAATAAAATACTAATATATCTTGATTAGATAAGTATTCACCCTCCTGTGTCGATACACCTTTGACAGCGTTTACAGCTGTGAGTCTTTTTGGGTCAGTCTCTAAGAGCTGTTCACACCTGGATTGTACAATATTTGCCCATTATTATTTTTTAAATTATTCAAGCTCTGTCAAGTGGGTTGTTGATCATTGCCATAGATTTTCAAACCGATTTAAGTCCAAACTTAGGCACATACAATGTCATCTTGGTAAGAAACTCCAGTGTATATTTGGCCTGAGTTATAGGTTATTGTCCTGCTGAAAGGTGACTGTCAATTTGTCTCCCACTGTCTGTTACAAAGCAGACAACCAGGTTTTCCTCTAGTATTTTGCCTGTTCTTAGCTCTATTCTGTTTCTTTTTATCAACAACCAAAAAACTCCCTAGTCCTTGCCGACGACAAGTATATCCATAACATGATGCAGCCACCACCATGCTTGAAAATATGTCTTGCCTTCGTGGACTGACCCGACATTCTGCGTCGAGGCTGATGTCCAGTGGTTCTGTTCGGGGGTCGACCACGAGGTCGGGGAGCGGAACGATCCGGACGGTTACGGTGGAATGCCTGAATCATCTCTGGGTCGAGGATGTCCTGGTCGGGGACCCAGGACCAGTCTTCAGGCCCATAACCTTCCCAGTCCACTAGATAGTGGATGCGACCTCTCAGGCGTTTGGAATCAAGGATGGCCTGAATGGCGTAGGCAGGTTCCCCTCCGACGTCCAACGGTGGGGGTGCACTGTGGGTTGAGACTGGAGTATGAAGAGGACTGTAGGTGACCGGTTTTAACAGACACATGGAAGGACGAGGAGATTTTATACTGACGGGGTAACTGGAGGTGTTACGTAACAGGGTTGATGCGATGGGTAATCTTGAAAGGACCAATGAACCGAGGACAGAACTTTTTTCAGGGGAGGCGGAACCGGATGTCTCTGGTAGAGAGCCACACACGCTGTCTGGGGTGAAAGAGTGGCGTAGGCCGGCGGCGTCTGTCGGCAAAGCGTTTGGGTAGTAGAGGCTTCCTGCAGATGCCGGTGAGTGGTCTCCCATACCCGCTCACTACGCAAAACCCAGACGTCGACAGCTGGGACAGTACCAGGCTCCGCCTCCCTGGGAAACATGGGGGGGTTGGTAACCAAGTACACACTGAAACGGAGTAAGGTGGAGGGATGAATGCATGAGTGAGTTCTGAGCGTAGTCAGCCCAGGCCATATACCGACTCTTCCCTATTTCTTGGTTCATGCGTTCCGTCTACCAGTTGGTCTGGGGATGGTAGCCAGAGGAGAGGCTGAGGGCAACCCCCCAGGCGGTCACAGAAGGCTCGCCATAGCACGGTCAGAGACGATGTCCTCCAGAATCCCATACAGATGGAACACCTGCTGGAACATACACTCAGCCAAATCCATGGCGTTAGGTAAATGAGGAAGAGGAA
Organism: Salvelinus fontinalis; assembly: GCF_029448725.1. Classification (NCBI taxonomy): domain Eukaryota; kingdom Metazoa; phylum Chordata; class Actinopteri; order Salmoniformes; family Salmonidae; genus Salvelinus; species Salvelinus fontinalis. The sequence continues at coordinate 26,690,653 of NC_074678.1, read as the reverse complement.
CCAGACGACACATTTTTGAAAAACAGTCTAACATGACAAGGATGGTGGTGTTACCAGAGGATTCAGGAAGGTCTGTGATGAAGTCAACAGCTATGTGGGGCCAGGGTGTTGGCAAAGGTTGGTGCTTATCGGAAAGGAGATGACAAGGGCTTTTGGTTTGGGCGCAGACTGGACAGGAGAGTACATAATCCCTTACGTCGGATGCCAGTTAGGACCACCAGAACTTATGGGCTAGAAGTTCAGTGGTTCGTGTAATACCTGGATGTCCTGACCCCAAGGACGTGTGACACCATTGCATCAGTTGGGGTCTAACAGCTGCTGGTACGTGACTCTTCCCAGCTGGTGTCTCAGAAGGAACTGTGTCTGAAGTTAGGTCTTCTTGTATGGCAGAGTGAACCTCCCACTGTACCGGTCCCATAATGCAAGAGGAAGGAAGAATGGGTGTAGGGTCTGAGTTACTGGTCAGAAGGTCAAACTGGAAGGAGAGAGCATCAGCTTTTACGTTTTTCTTTCCAGGGACGTAAGTAACATGAAAATGGAAGCGTATGAAGAAGAGAACCCAGCAGGCTTTTCTGGAGTTTAAACTCTTGGCCCCTCTGATATATTCCAGATTACAATGATATGTTAGGACGAGAAAGGGATCAAATCAAATGTTATTAGTCACATACACATGGTTAGCAGATGTTAATGCGAGTGTAGCGAAATGCTTGTGCTTCTAGTTCCGACAATGCAGTAATAACAACAAGTAATCTAACCTAACAATTCCGCAACTACTACCTTATACACGCAAGTGTAAAGGGATAAAGAAATAAAGAATATGTACATAGAGATATATGAATGAGTGATGGTACAGAACGGCATAGGCAATGGTGCAGTACATGGTATAGAGTACGGTATATACCTATGAGATGAGTACTGTAGGGTATGTAAACAAAGTGGCATAGTTTAAAGTGGCTAGTGGTCCATGTATTACATAAGATGGCAAGATGCAGTAGATGATATATAGTACAGTATATACATATACATAAGAGATGTGGAATGTAGGGTATGTAAACATTATATTAGGTGGCATTGTTTAAAGTGGCTGGTGGTACATTTTTACATAATTTCCATCAATTCCCATTTTTAAAGTGGCTGGAGTTGAGTCAGTATGTTGGCAGCGGCCGCTAAATGTTAGTGGTGGCTGTTTAACAGTCTGATGGCCTTGAGATAGAAGCTGTTTTTCAGTCTCTCGGTCCCTGCTTGGATGCACCTGTACTGACCTCGCCTTCTGGATGATAGCGGGGTGAACAGGCAGTGGCTTGGGTGGTTGTTGTCCTTGAGGATCTTTATGGCCTTCCTGTGACATCGGGTGGTGTAGGTGTCCTGGAGGGCAGGTAGTTTGCGCCGGGTGATGCGTTCTGCCGACCTCACTACCCTCTGGAGTGGGTGAACAGGGAGTACAGGAGAGGGCTCAGAACGCACCCTTGTGGGGCCCCAGTGTTGAGGATCAGCGGGGTGAGAATGTTGTTACCTACCCTCACCACCTGGGGGCGGCCCGTCAGGAAGTCCAGGACCCAGTTGCACAGGGCGGGGTCGAGACCCAGGGTCTCGAGCTTGATGACGAGTTTGGAGGGTACTATGGTGTTAAATGCTGAGCTGTAGTCGATGAACAGCATTCTCACATAGGTATTCCTCTTGTCCAGATGGGTTAGGGCAGTGTGCAGTGTGGTTGCGATTGCGTCGTCTGTGGACCTATTGGGTCGGTAAGCAAATTGGAGTGGGTCTAGGGTGTCCGGTAGGGTGGAGGTGATATGGTCCTTGACTAGTCTCTCAAAGCACTTCATGATGACGGAAGTGAGTGCTACGGGGCGGTAGTCGTTTAGCTCAGTTACCTTAGCTTTCTTGGGAACAGGAACAATGGTGGCCCTCTTGAAGCATGTGGGAACAGCAGACTGGGATAAGGATTGATTGAATATGTCCGTAAACACACCAGCCAGCTGGTCTGCGCATGCTCTGAGGACGCGGCTGGGAATGCCGTCTGGGCCTGCAGCCTTGCGAGGGTTAACACGTTTAAATGTTTTACTCACCTCGGCTGCAGTGAAGGAGAGCCCGCAGGTTTTGGTAGCGGGCCGTGTCAGTGGCACTGTATTGTCCTCAAAGCGGGCAAAAAAGGTATTTAGCCTGTCTGGGAGCAAGACATCCTGGTCCGCGACGGGGCTGGTTTTCTTTTTGTAATCCGTGATAGACCGTAGACCCTGCCACATACCTCTTGTGTCTGAGCTGTTGAATTGCGATTCAATTTTGTCTCTGTACTGGGACTTAGCCTGTTTGATAGCCTTGCGGAGAGAATAGCTACACTGTGTGTATTCGGTCATGTTTCCGGTCACCTTGCCCTGGTTAAAAGCAGTGGTTCGCGCTTTCAGTTTCACGCGAATGCTGCCGTCAATCCACGGTTTCTGGTTTGGGAATGTTTTAATCGTTGCTGTGGGTACGACATCGTCAATGCACTTCCTAATGAACTCGCTCACCGAATCAGCATATTCTTCAATGTTGTTGTTGGACGCGGTGCGGAACATATTCCAATCCGCGTGATCGAAGCAGTCTTGAAGCGTGGAATCAGATTGGTCGGACCAGCGTTGAACAGACCTGAGCGCGGGAGCTTGTAGTTTTAATTTCTGTTTGTAGGCTGGAATCAACAAAATGGAGTCGTGGTCAGCTTTTCCGAAAGGAGGGCGGGGGAGGGCCTTATATGCGTCGCGGAAGTTAGTATAACAATGGTCCAGAGTTTTGCCAGCCCTGGTAGGACAATCGATGTGCTGATAGAATTTAGGGAGTTTTGTTTTTAGATTAGCCTTGTTAAAATCCCCAGATGTTGTGCGCCCTCCAACCAGTGGCGCCACTCCTCGAGGGCCAGCTTGATGGCGAGGAGTTCTGTTCCCCACATCGTAATTCCTCTCAGCGGAGGATAACTTCCTGGAGGAGAAGGCACAGGGATGTGATTTTGGAGGTGTTCCCACCCGGTGAGAGAGTATGGCTCCTACTCCTACTCCAGAGGCATCCACCTCCAGGGTGAAAGGAAGAGTCTGATCAGGTTGCCGAAGGACAGGAGCTGAGGTGATGAGGCGTTTTGAAGTTGTTAAAAGCAGTCAGGGCGGTATCAGTCCATTGAAGGGTCCGCGTCTTTTGGCTGGTAAGGGTAGTGAAGGGAGCGGCAATAGAACTGAAGTTCCGAATGAACCGGCGATAGTAGTTGGAGAACCCAATGAAACGTTGGAGTTTAACGGTATTGGGTTTGGTCCAGTTACTGACGGCGGTGACTTTGTTCTCATCCATGCTGACCTCCAGGTGTCAGTATGAAACCGAGGAAGTTTTCCGAGGTTACATAGAAGGTGCTTTTTTCTGGTCAAGGAGCCGTTAAAGAACCTTTTGCACATGCTGTATGTGTTCCTTTAGGGAGTGGGAGTAAATCAGGATGTCATCAATGTAGACGATGAGAAAGCGTTTATCGTATCCTGGAAAACCTCGTTCATAAAGGATTGAAAGACGTCGGGGGCGTTAGTAAGGCCGTAGGGTATGACCAGGTATTTGTAGTACCCTCGTGCGGTGATAAAGGCCGTTTTCTTTTCGTCGTCTTCACGTATACGAACAAGGTTATATGCACTTTGCAGGTCGAGTTTCGTATAGATGTTGGCGCGGCCCACTTATTCAAGGGTTGCTGGGATCAGAGGAAGAGGGAACTGGTTCTTCACCGTGACGTCATTCAGGGAATGGTAATCAATACATGGACGGAGACCGTCCTTTTCTCCAACACAGAAGAAGCTAGACGCAGCCGGGGAAGAAGGACGAATGAAACCATTTGCAAGTGTTTTATCAATGTAGTTCTCCATTGCCTCATTTTTCGAGTTAGTTAGGGGGTAAACACGGCCCATCGGTGGGGACACTCTAGAGAGTAAGTCAATAGAACTGTCCCCTGTGCGATGTGGTGGCCTTGATTTTGCTGTACTGGGCGTATTTAGATGGTATGGTGGGTGGCACTGCAGAGGCAGAGTCCTCAATGGTGGTGGCTCTGCAGGGTAGGCTGAGACAACTGATGAAGCAGGTAGAAGACCAGGACAGTAGTTCACCTTGTCGCCACAAGATAGCAGGGTCGTGATGACAAAGCCAGGGGTGTCCGAGGATGAGTGGCTGTTTGGGAGGGATGAGAGTTCCATGAGTTGAATGGTTTAGGTGTGGAAAACTCCAATCTGGAGAGTGACGCTCTGTGTCAGGTGCGTATTGAAGCCTGTGCTCAATGGCTGCCCGTCCAGGGTGTTAATCCTTAAGGGAGAGGTGACAGGTGTTAGATCAATGTCAAGCTCTTGTACTAGCTGGTAATTGATACAATTACCTGCTGCTCCCGAATCCATCAAGCTCTCTACGTACTTAATAACCCCCTTCACGGTTATCAATACTGGGATGGAGAATTGCTTCTGGGAGATATTTAGAAATAAGGACACGCCTACCTGCATGGCAGCGGAGCGACCCTTCTCATCTCTCCGTGGGGGATGAATAGGGCAATGGCTGAGTAGATTATCTTTTCCCTCCACAGTATAGGCAGAGCCCTTCATGGATCCGCCTTTGACGTTCGATACAAGGAAGAGGAGCATGGCCCAACTGCATGGGCTCTGGAAGACTCGGACAGGATGACGGAATCATGGAAAGACAATGTTTCAGGTTCCTGGGTGGCAGAGTTCTTCGGCGGTCGGCGATGAGGTGGTCGATGGAGATGAACATACGAATATATAGATTTAAATCCTGAAGGTCACCTCTACAGGCCAGCTTCGCCTGAAGTCCCTGTTGAGCCCTCGTCGGTAAATAAAGCAGCCTCACTCCATCCACTCCCTGCAGCCATGGTGCAGAACTCGAGGGCATACTCGGCAGCTGAATTGTGTCATTGTTGAAGTTCTATGAGGAGGTCTCCTATAGGACGACCGGAAGGAGAGTGATTGAATACCTCTTTGAAGAGGGTGTGGAAATGGGTCTCGGATCCGAGTTCTGTGCTTTTGGCAATCCATATGGCGGTGGCCCAATCCAGGGCTTTGCCTCTGAGTAGAGACAATAAAATCCACCCTGCTCTTGTCGGTGGCGAAGTTAGTGGGGTTGTGCTCAATGTATTTGCTGCATTGCATCAGAAGTTCCTGACATTTCCCAGGTGAACTCTCATATTTTCCAGGCATGGATATGAACGAAGGAGGGCTATGGGTTACAATACCTGGTATTGGAGGAGTAGAGATAGGCTGGCGGAGAAGATGGCAGATTTCCTCCATACGCTCCTCTTGCTTGGTTAGGCACCGCTGAATCCATTACGTTTTTAGGTGAGGTTTTCTGTAATGAATACTCAGGGAGAAAAAAGGTATAGATTCACGCGCAGATTGCGGCAGGTGTTAATTTCGCCTTCGCGGAAGGCAGGAATCGTGGTCACAGGCAGGCAAAGGTCATACACAGATAGACACACAGGCAGGTGAATCAAAACTAGCTAAGAAAAGGCTTAGTAGAGTCAAAACGAACAATACCTCACAAATGCACAAACAGAATGAACTGAACTTAATAAGGAGCTGATGAGACCAGGTGAGTACCTAACACAGGTGAAATCAATGAACAAAATTAAAGACGTTCAAGAACACAAAGAAACACGGCTACGTTCAATAACATAATGAAACGGAACACAAGGTTGACTAAGAAAATAAATACAGAACCTTACACTGTGCTTCAAATTCACTACTTGACTGAGGGAACTTACAGATAATTGTTTGTGTGGGGTACAGAGATCAGTAATCATTAAAAAATCATGTTAACCCCTATTATTGCACAGAGTGAATCCATGCAGCTTATTGTGTGACTTACTAACCACATTTTTACTCCTGAACGTATTTAGGCTTGCGATAACAAGGGGTTGAATACTTATTAACTCAAGACATTTCAGCTTAATTTAAGAAAATATAATTAGTAAGCATTTCTAAAAACATAATTCCACTTTGACATTGTGGCATTTTGTGTCTATATCAGTGGCATATAGTCTCGATTTTATTCATTTTAAATTCAGCCTGTAACACAGCTAATTGTTTGAAAAGTCAAGGGGTGTGTATACTTTCTGAAGGCATTACACAGTATACACTGTATGCATGGTGCTCAAAGAAGGTGAGAATAATTCATGTGAAGGCAAATTAGTTGTGATGATTCTTATGTGCATATTTCATTATCCCCATTTCCCTCATGAGCTCTCTGTGGCTGGGGCTTGTTCCCTGTTGCAAAGATGCAAGCTAGGTCTACCTCATTCTCTTTGTCTCCGAGGAGCTTTCTCATATTGTTCGCAAGGTAGCAGGGGATTCTGTGCATAGCTTACCACTCCCTGTCCTCATTTGTCATGTGTGGTTTTGGCTCCAGCTGGTAAGGGGTGGCAGTAGTACTCTGTGCAGCTAATTTTTAAAGTATGAGGTGTGTTTGAGTCTGCTCCTCTCGAGTTGGCATGGCAGGTTGGCATCGATCATGCGAGCCCCAAATGCATATACACTCCATCACCCCCGCCAGTGTGTCCCCACTGGAGGCTGCACAGCACAACACAGCACAGCCACCTCAGGGCTGGAGAGACCAGAGGAACAGCTCTGGGCGACTGGGGCTCTCTCCATGTCCGCTGGCTCAGCTTGGGAATTTCCGAGGAACTTTATGGGCTAAGAAAAAATACAGAGATTGGGCTAAAATGCTTCAGTATTTCCGTTTCTCCATTATAAGAACCAGAATGTTAGACAAACTATAAACTATGCTATTTTTATCAGCATATGTAGAGAATAATTTTTATTTGTGTCAAAACAAACTCTTTGGTTCTAGTTCTAAGGGAGAAAGAAACACGTCGCATGAGTAAACATGTGAATGCAGAGCAATAGAGATGAACTAACTGCCATGGATCCTCTCAGAGAGAGCCAGATTGATGGAGACAGGGCTCAGGGAGTTGAGGATTAGTGGAGCGTGCAGATTCCCCCACGGACCCTCAGGTGCTCCAGCCCCTCACTACCGGACAGACGCTGCACTTATCTCATGTCACATTCCGCTCTGTCCTGTGTGAGCAACTGATATGTACCTGAGACCTCTAGACCATGGACAAGAAAGCACAGTGCCCTCTCCTGCTGTAATAGCATGCCATCCATCCTCTGTGGAAGCAGAGATAGAGAAATGGAAATAGAATAGTTATCTCGTACATGACTACGATTATCTTGTACACATCTGAGGAGGAAATAACTGCCCCGGTATTTGAAATGGAACAGGACAGACTTGATGATTAACCCTGGCCATGGGTAAAGACCCCAACTGGGTTGGGACTAGGTTTACTGAGGAAGGACAGCAAAGAGAATCAGTGGAAACAAAGAAGTGGCGGACACAGAGAGAGAGAGTGCGATGGAGTCATTCTGATGGTGACTTGTTTAAATGAAGCTGCCATAGACTCTCTCCCAGGCAGCCTGGCCCTCTGAGGTGAATGGAACGGCCCAGCAAGGTAGAGCAGTGGGATATACAGTCAGTGTGTCACTCAGGAGACTGGCTGTCAGGGGCTGCATGGAGATGTGGGGCGAGGGGAGGAGGAAGTGGGGGAGGCGGACTCCTAGGCACATTCTCTTCTGAGCCAGCAAGGAAGAAATTAAACTAGCCAGATAAAAGTGAAGGCTCTGCATTGTGTATATACAGACTGTGTAACTTGGACCTGAGGGGGAACAGGGAGAAGTGGTGGGTAGCCTAAAGTCAGCACTAACAGGTGAAGGTTGATGACTGATTCTGCTTGATGGACTCTTCATCATCAATCTCCTAACCCCAAGTCTGACAACCTCTCCTGCAATCTGTCCCATCATACATTTAAGTGAGGTTTGGTCATACATTTTAAAGTGTCATTAGAAAATGAATCGGATGATTCTGACAAGGAGTGGGTTTGTTTCTAACCCAGTGGAGCAGTGGAATAATATGAGAGAGAGGAAAATAATAGAGATTGTGTAGGCATTGAATAGAGAACTGGAAATTGCCATAGTTTTCATCACTAAATACAGTTGCTATACTGGTTTGATCCTTTCATGTACTTCTTGCCTTGAGGGTACAGCAGGAAACTGAGAGAGTCAATAGAGAAAGTGTCTGTCATCTAGTTGGGGTGGGGCAGCATGCGGGTCTGCCAAGGTGTTATAATGACAGGAGGCAGAGCACCATCTTGATTTCTCACCCTCTGGCTACCAGAGACACGGCGGCCCGCTGAGACCGCCGCTGGCATGCCACGCCTCCCTCGCCCTCTGTATGCAGCCTGATACCTATACCCCCTGATCGACTGGGGAGTAGTGGGCTGTGTTAGGAGGGTTATAGAGAGCTTGACATGGCAGGTAAACTAAGCTGCGGCTAAAGAAATGTAATCGGAGTGCCAAGCTCATCTGTGTCTAGCTGTGTGAGGCTGACACACCAAGGCCGGACACCATTGAAAGACTCAACGTTATCATCTACAATTACCCTGGAAGATCCCTAAGGAGCAAAATGTGAAGCGCAAAAAACGGATGAAAGTTCGTTTTTTTCATTTGGATCAAACCTTATCTCATGTGTGGATAGCTCCAGTTGTCAGGATAAACTGTTTGTTGTGTCTTGGTAGAGATAAGAAATTCACACTTGAATGTCCTGCCATAACTTCTCTCTCTCATACCATAGAGGCTGCTTCTAGCAGGTCAATACATAGCAAAAAATAAGGTTTAAGGCTTTAGCAGAGGAAGGTTAAGTAGCAAGTAAGACGATCTATGTGACTAGCAGACTGTCACGGCTACAATATTCATTGCCCTGGCTTCTGCCCTATTAGTGCAGCTTTGTTTTTCATGTTAGGAAATCACATGCACATTCTCACTTTATTTGAGCTCCATTTTAGCCAGACAGGTGCAGTAGAGGATGAAGCCAGTCTCTCTCACTAATATAAAGTGACTATTAATATGCGTCAGGGGTGCTCTGTCAGACTTACTCTCCTAATTGTCATTTATTGGTTTCTTTGTCAGTGCTGCCATGTGTAACTCTCCAAGATGTTCATTAGACTGGGAAGGAGAAATCACAAAAGCTTCACTTGTGAATTTGATATCTGACCTGTTCAGCTTTTTCCTCCACAAGTAGTCAAGGGAAATATTGGGCCTGATTTCTTTGTGAATATGCTGTACAGTCAAACGTGAGTATGAAATAGTCCCATTTAGATTTGATAAAACGTGCAATTTTTTAGTTTTTGTTTCTGAAAATGGTCAGATTTTTCTATCTGACTAGGTTTCATAAGATCATGAACAGAACTCTGTTTATGTGGAATCCATTTTTACATACAGTATGTCTACTAAAACATACCCACTTTCAAAATGGAGCTGAATATGCAGTTCTTTACTTAAAAATGGAGATTAATTCCATGACCTCTGACTAATTTAAGAAAATATCGTCTGTGCAATGAAATGTGCTAGCAACAGCAGTTCAGACAGAAAACGCCACGTATTAATTTAACCATTTATTAGATAAGATCACAATACATTCAATACGTTAGTCTTTGCGTCAGGCTCTGCTCCTTCTGGGAATCTCACTGCCAGAGCATGCATCATGTTAAGATGAAAATAATTACAGGAAGTGGGCAAGGTACACTGTACCAATTCCCCTGCAGGAAGGAAACGAAACCAAACAGGTGGTGGGTGGGTTCAAGAAAATGTAACAGCATACTATTGAGCAAGCAACAGCAGTAGAGGCAGCAGCACCTGTGTGTGTAAAACTGATCAGCTTAAAAAGACTGCCATATTAAAGCTGCAATATGTAACTTTTTGGGACAACTTGACAAAATTCACATAGAAATGGGAGTTGTAAATCTGTCATTGTCATTCAAAGCAAGTCTAAGAAACTCTAGATCTGAGAAACTCTAGATCTGTTCTATGTGCGCTATGCTTCCTGTTTTTTTTTAGTTTTTGCGTCTTTTACTTTCAGTTTTGTACTCCAGCTTCAAACAGATGAAAATACTATATTTTTGGTGATGGAAAATGTACTTCACAGCAGTTTAGATGGTACAATAATTCTCTACACCATACTTGTTTGTTTTGTCACGTAACTGAAATTAGGTGAACTCTTAGAATTTTTGCAACCAGGAAATGACGGTGGGATTTTTGCATAGTGCATCTTTTAAGGCAGGAAGTGTTTGTTGAATATGATTGGTGTGACGTCAGCTGAATCGTCAGCTGATGCATCGCTGATGCCAATCCTCGGGTTTCCTGTCTGAACCGGCTGCGCTTGATTAATATCAAAGCCTCTATCTACTCATGTAGGCTACAGGAGATATAGGGTAAATAGTAGGCAAAGGAGAATCCATGGAGGATATTGGACTACTTGCCTGGCTTACCTCTTTAAGAAAAGAAACAGGAGTTAAAAAGATTCCAGGTAGCTGGAGACTGTGGTGAATTCTCTTCACTCTACCTCTCAAGCCGGAGCCTAAATGGGGGAGTTTATTGCACCCTAATATATAACATGACGAGGTGTCAAGGAGTCATTTTCCCTGACACACTGGGGTTTTACTCTCTGTTTTGATGGCAGTCTCGCCGACACACTCCTTTATCACCTGGCTAACACAACTGGCAGACTCATTGTATGAGAGCTGACACAAGCCCATTTGACGTGCATTGTAATGGAGGAGTGTAATTTGTCAGCAGATCCGGTGCTGCCCAGACATCTCTCTCTCAGCAGAGTGCAGCGGCAGTTCCCTGGGCAGCCCAACCTGGCCTCGCTGTTCATCCATCACAGCTCCTGATTAAACATCCCATTGCTCTCTGCTCTACTGAGGCCTCTTCATATCCTCACACTGAAAGACAAAAAATCAAGACAAGATGGCACATAGGGAGTTATCCTGGAACAGTTTTGAGCTTCAAATTTCTTCACCAATTCCCAAAGTCATTTTTGTTAGGACTGTTCTTGTTTGAAATGCTGGTGTGCATACCTCAATACAAGGGTATATATACTTTCTACCCACTGGATCTGTTATTATGTGAATACTTGTTCATCAAATGAGAACTAAGGTTGTTGAAAGAGATGTCTTGTGGCTGTGGGGCATTTTGCTTCGTGATATCAACATACACTGAGTATACAAAACATTAAGAACACCTGCTCTTTCAATGACATAGACTGACCAGATGAATACAGGTGAAAGTTATGATCCCTTATTGATGACACTTGTTAAATCCACTTCAATCAGTGTAGATGAAGGGGAGGAGACAGGTTAAGAAAGCATTTTTAAGCCTTGAGACAATTGAGGCATGGATTGTGTATGTGTGCCATTCAGAGGGTGCATGGGCAAGACAAAATATTTAAGTGCCTTTGAACGGGGTATGGTACTAGGTGCCAGGCTAAACGGTTTGTTTCAAGAACTGCAGAGCTGCTGGGCTTTTCACGCTCAACAGTTTCCCGCATGTATCAAGAATGGTCCACCACCCCAAAGGACATCCAGCCAACTTGACACAACTGAGGGAAGCATTGGAGTCAACATGGGCCAGCATCCCTGTGGAGCACATTCAACACCATGTAGAGTCCATGCCCCGACGAATTGAGGCTGTTCTGAGGGCAAAAGAGGTGCAACTCAATATTAGGAAGGTGTTCTTAATGTTTTGTACACTCAGTGTACATCAGAATAAAGATGATTGTCTCTGATTATGACCAAGCTGATTTACACTGAAATCTATGGTATTTATTGTTTATGTCATAATGCATAAGCAAAGCTTTATTTTTATTCAATGTTAATTAGGCTTTAGAATTGGGACTGGGTTTCTTTGATTCAAGCAAATGTCATCTCTATTTTCTCACACTTGAAATGCTTCTCGTTTCTCTGATCCACTGTATTAGTCACTTCAGCGATGGACCCTGCAGTGTTTTTAGAAGTCCCACAAAAGCCAATTAAGAGAGCCTAAACTGCATTTAATATTAGGCAAAATGGCACTTAAATTGAAATTGTTAAAAATATATGCAGACCTAAATCCTCATCATGAGTTCACCCTCTGCCTTTGCTCCTGAGGGGGAAGCAGTGTCTGTGCTCCCAGATTGAGTCCGTTGCGCTGCATTCAGCTCTCAGGCATGCAATGTCTTCAAAAAAACATCAGTGATTAATAATTAACTAAACACAACGCAACTCCTCTCAATCGTGTCCATGCACACTATTGGATGAATACATACTGTATAAACAGCCCATTGCTTTTATTAATGGAGCTCACTCTTTGTTAGTGCCGCTTTGTGATGTTTTCTTCCTTCTCTCTATGCAATTTTCTGTTTTCTTTATCAGAAATCTTCAAGATATCCAGACCTTAGACATCGCATCACATGCACAAGATGAACAAAATCAAATATGGTTATTACCATGTAATCAATAGTACACTATCTGAGGAAATTAAAACATGGCTGCTGGCTACAGCCATCCATGTTAGTCCAACCGACTCTCATAACAAAGGAGAATGGAATAGTTGATTGGGTGAGGAAGAAGCTAGCACATCAAACCCTGGCCTATCCTGATTGGCTCATCCATCATAATTGTCTCTGGGGCTGTGGTGTGATGTGGTGGGTGGATGGGTGAATTTGGAAAGTGGCACGGATGATTGGCAGTGGGCAAAGAGGTGCCATTTTATTGTGTTTTTAGGAAATTATATGTGAGATTGGGTCATGCCACTCCTCTCAGGAATCTGTCAGCTATGTTTATTAAAGAGTTCTGTCATCACTGCTCCTCCTTCTCTCTTGGTGCCTCATGATTGTAAATGACAGGAGCAGTGGCATGCAGGCCCTTTCCCTTAAGGAGATACACACATGCACACGCCAATTATCCACCTCACTACTTTAACACTCACATACTCCTCTGTTTGATGTGTACAGTCATTGCGCCCCAAATGCTGTTTAGCCTTATGCACAGAAAGGATCTCATCAAAGCTGTCAACGTTCTTCAGTTCTTCATCTACTTCCCTGTGGGTTTAAAGGTATTACTCCATGCACTAGTTTGGGCCCAGCATTTAGAGAGATCCATTAGCATAGGCGTCCTTGTTGTGCTAGCAACACACTTTGAGATGCTGGGCGACCATATGGTGCTGGGAACCACAAAGTGCATTTGATCCTTTTAATAGCAACCTTTCCTCTGTAGTGGGAAGAAGAAAAGAGACTTGGATTATGGTCCTGGCTTAAACCCAACTCCAAGTTTTCTTTGCATTTTAAAGCCTGCATGCCCTTCACAGTCTTTAGCAGATGCTTGAATTGTGCATATTCATTCTTACTACTATTATATCTGCTCTGAGATTCTGTCCTGTTTTGGAGAATTTTATAAAAATTGAAAAAACATTTATAGATAATTGGCTAGCCTTTACTTGAACCATCTGTCACAATGCCTTCATAATGCTATCCTGGAACTGTATAGATCTCATTTAGGAGTCATAAAAATTGATATTCGTTGTAGTTGGATATGGGAAATGAATTAGCTATGATGCTGTCATGTTGGGTGTTAGGGACGGATTTAGCTCATTATAAATAAATTGTGAAGTTGTGCAAAGTTGTTTTTCTTCTATAAATGAACTTTGTTAGGTCTTGCGCATTTAAAAAACCTATGGAGTTATTTGAAATACTCTCTACACTTCGATTGCACAGGTCCAGGTAGGCCTGCTCTTGTATTCAGAACTTCTTAGCAGAACTTCTTAGCATACGCAGTGACAAACACTCTGCAAACCAGCTCTCAGAAACAACCCCCAATCTGTCTTCTTTATTATTTAACCCTTAACAAACCCTGTGCCATCTGCTATCTTATTGAAGGGAGCAGAAGGCTGCCAGACATAGAATCAATCTTGCTGGAAATATTGCATACATAGACAAGGATCTGCAATGGTCCACAAACCGTTAATTAATTAAGTGCTGTTTCTGGTAGCCCTTATTTTAAGGACCAACCAATAAGTTCCATTGAGTGATCTAACAGGGCTCTGGCAAATAAAAATCACTAGCCAGACACAATCACTGGCTCACCCAGTTTGTATCCCAGCACATGACCAGACTAATGATGAGGTTGTCTTGGGGACTGTAGAACATGATGTGATAAATGCTATAGTGGTACTGGAATTGTTTGCTTAAAAGCACATGTCACTCTATTGGTGCTATTGGTGGAAGTAAAGGTAATTTACTTTCAGATATGCCAATATTTAGTGAATTTGCCTGAACAGTCTGCTGGCGGCGTTATCCGGTCATTTCGTTCAATTTAATTATGGCTAAAGGAATTTGCAGAGGACATCAGTTATTTTCCCAAACAAATGTTTGACTGTTGCTTAAATATGTCTGTGCATTTCCCTGCAGAAACGTTGCCCTCACGCTGTTCTGGGCTCTAGACCTAACTGATGGAAACTGTACATTACTAGTATCTACCATCTGTTCAGCCATCAACATGATGAAGCTGTGTGAAGATATTCTCAATCTGAGATCCTTCATCGTGGAACTGATTTAGCATCCTTACTCAAATGTAGGTATTGAGTCCCTAAAGACTGTGTTAGCCCACTGAGGTTATATGCACTGTGTGAGCATAGTTCACCAAACCAACTCGTGTACTAATGGTTCAGTTGCTTAGATACTGTACTTATTGATACAGCATTGGTCATGGGGATGCCTTCAACTTCTGTTGTTGTTGTCAATTTAATGTCATATAAAATAAGTGAATAGGCTTAGATTATTGTCATAAAATTAGTCATTGTGTGATGCTGACCACCTCTTTTATATTGCGGTAGAAACCTGTGGCTTAAATTGTTTAATTTATCTGGGTGCGGCGTTCTACCCGGCTCCATGGCCGGGGCCCTCCTCTGCGCCGATGCCCAGTACGGGCACGGCGTTCTACCCGGCTCCTTGGCCGGGGCCCTCCTCTGCGCCGATGCCCAGTACGGGCACGGCGTTCTACCCGGCTCCTTGGCCGGGGCCCTCCTCTGCGCCGATGCCCAGTACGGGCACGGCGCTCTACCCGGCTCCATGGCCGGACCCGTGGTCTGGGCGGGGGCAAAGTCCCGCACCAGAGCTGCCACTGATGCTGGCGAATCCACGAGCGGAGTGGGTACTTCGCCCCGCACCGGAGCCGCCACCGACGCTAGAGGCCCACCCGGACCCTCCGCTATAGAGTCAGGTGTAATAGCCCAACCATCTAAGAGATGAGTGGCTAAAAATAAAACAAGTTTTTGTACCTGAAAATAATGAGGCATTGCAACTGTAAATGTCTGAGTGTTTGTGGAGTGCACAGAGTGGAATGGATCTCCAGTGAGGATGTATAGGTATTGGCTGGGCTGAGAAACAATGGAAGTGAGGTGTGTCTTTGTGTATGGTGGTGAGCCAAAGAAACTGGTATTTTACCAGCCAAAGAAACTGGTGTTTATACATGCTCATGTGTTATAATTATGTGCCAGTATGCAGTGTTACATCATTCAGTTTTAATGTTTTATTCAGAGAATGCACTGGATTTCAGTCACCAGTTAAGCTCTATCAAGCCCTTTGGCCATTGAGTCAGGAATTACAACCTATTCTCTCAGCTGACACTGATCAGTACAAACATTGTTTGCGGTCAGCAGTGACTGATTTTAAATAAGACGACGCACGCAGTAGTACTCATCTGTCTGACCGTGATGTGTGGGTTGACCCCTGAAATGGGTTAACACAGCACTAGAGACAAACGTCCTCAACAGTACGTAGCTGAGCTCTGAGCTTTATTGGTCCTGTCTCCTCTGCTGTGAATTAGCATGGTCCTCTGCAAGCTTCTCCTAGGGAGCCCTCTGCTGTCAATAACCACAGTGTGCTTCCTCTCTCTGCTTGGACTCCTCCTCCTCCACTCTTTCTCCTACTCTGTAATGTACACAAATATATTCCCCCACAAAGCCCTGCAGTGCCTGGCCATGTCCCGGAGAGAAAGGCAGGCAGGATTTAAAACCCCCAGTACAGACAAACTGACAGCTTCTCAGGGGCAGGTAAGCAATCTCACTCAGCGCTGGAGGGGAGACTCAGAGGGAGGCAGGAGAGTGGAAAGGACAGGCCACAGTGTTAACCTGGTGCAAATACAATAATAAAGTTCAGTCAAACGAAGTGGACCTAATTGGGATTTCAACTTATATCTACATTTTAGGAAGGAAATTTAGAGCATTCAACTGGTCTGTCATTGACATTCATATTTAGTAACGATATTTTGGGGCCAATATGGGATCATTGGATGCTAAGCCTATAAAATATTATTCCAGACTGCCTGCATCACTGATGTTAGCATTCCAATGAATAAGTTGAGCTGTTTTTTTATATTGGGAAAGAATGTCAAATTCTCTGTTTTCAAATACTGTATAATCACTAACCTACATCAACATATTAATGTGGAAGAATAAAGAAGTCACGCACTAGTGTATTTCACTTTTCTGAAAGTCTGGTGGAAAGGAATGGACATGTAACCAGCTGGTTTGGTCTGCTGTCTTCCCAGGACCTTCACATTGTCATATTTTGTTCCTTCACCTTTCTTTTCCCTTCTTTATGTTGTATGCTTTTATTCTG